>NC_134882.1:48329817-48344817 GCF_041734735.1 Babylonia areolata | reverse complement strand
GCTTTATCAATAATATTTTCTCTGACGTTCATCGCTTCCGCAATGAATTTAGCTATTCCCTTAATTACAGTTTCATTGTTGCTGGAAAGCAGATTTATAACGTTGTTATCACTTGGGTTGTTTTTGAATACGTTTAATGCAAACAGTTTTTACGTTTGTCCGCATAGGCAGTACACTGAAATAGAAATTGCGTTTCATTTTCTGGATCATTTCCACAAGATGTACAAAATATATCGTTCGAAGAATATTTTAGTGAAGTACTATTGCTTACAATTCTTCAGGCCACTTATTATTATTATTAATTTATTATTATTTTTTTATATTATTATTTATTTATTTATTTATTTCATTTTATTTTTTTGTACACCTATAGTTGACTTCATCAAGTTTTTGCGCCTTATACATATTATTATTATTAGTAGTAGTTCTTTTTATGTATTTATCTATTATTATTATTTTATTTTATTTTATTTTTCTTAAGGCCTGACTAAGCGCGTTGGGTTACGCTGCTGGTCAGGCATCTGCTTGGCAGATGTGGTGTAGCGTATATGGATTTGTCCGAACGCAGTGACGCCTCCTTGAGCTACTGAAACTGAAACTGAAACTTACTCTCAACCCAGATCGAATAAGGTTCGTCCTGTGCCATTTTTCAGTAACAAATGATAGATATATCTTTCTGCCTGGAAACCATCTTTAAGAGAATAAAACCATCTATATTTGTCGCAAGTGTGATGTTTCAGCCTCAAATAAACACACATCAATCAGTCCGTTGTTATGATTTATTAACGCCAAGTGACTCTCGTAACCTCTCGCAAGTCATCAAGGGAAATAACCCAACACCCTCCCTTTTAAGCTGTTATTTAACATAAAAGAAAATAAAAGTGTCATTGAGCAGACCAAAATTTGACCTTCTAACTGAACGATAAATGTCACTTCAACTTGTTCAAAGGAAAAAAAAAATGTTGCAATTATATAAATCAAACGAAAGAGAAAATAAAAATATCATAATTATGTGTTTGTTTTGTTGTCTTTTCTTTTTCTTCTTTTTTTTTGTCCTTGAATTTGAAGGGGTCTTGATACATGATGACTGAAATGAATATAGTTCACAGGTCCAGTCGATCTGGAGTTTGCGGAATCTTCTGGGACATTCAGCCAAGGCAGGAGTGGGTCT
The DNA here is from genome assembly GCF_041734735.1 of Babylonia areolata. Classification (NCBI taxonomy): domain Eukaryota; kingdom Metazoa; phylum Mollusca; class Gastropoda; order Neogastropoda; family Buccinidae; genus Babylonia; species Babylonia areolata. Next base: position 48,343,646 of record NC_134882.1, on the reverse strand, counting down.
CTGGAAAACTGCAGCACTCTTGGAAGATGTGCCTAGGTCTGGAGCGTCTGGAGATGTTGCAGCATAGGCTTGCGGGTTTACCGCCGACCTGTGTGGGCCTGGAGCGGACAGGAGTGGCTGGATATGGATCAGGAGTGGCTGTAGGAGGGACTGGTTCTAGGGGAGAGGAACCAGAAAGTGGGTCTACAGGGCCGGGAGCATTAATGGCTGTTGGTTCTTCACTGGACACAGTAGGGTCAGCCACCATGGGGAAAGGGAGGTTCTCTAGTCCTTTGTTCTCACTCCAACATCTGCAAACTTGATCTATGTGGCGTTTTATCATACGGCCATCTCCTAACTGCACCTTGAAAGAGAGAGGGCCAGTGACTTCAACAACAGTTCCATGCAGCCAGGCCTTGCGAGACCCAAAGTTACAAGCATATACTTTGTCACCAACTGGAAGTCGCTGTATTTAGCACTTCGATCATAATACATCTTCTGCTTTGACTGGACTTCTTCCACTTTGCGAGACAGCATTGGTTGTGTTAAATCCAGACGTGTTTTGAGCCTCCGTTTCATTAAGAGTTCTTCAGGAGACACACCAGTAGCTGAGTGAGGTATGGTGTGCTGCTCAAGTAGAAAAGTGGCCAACTTATGCTGCATAGTGAGTTTGGGAGACATCTTCTTCGTGGCCTCCTTGAATGTTTGAACAGCTGTATCTGCCAGGCCGTTGAAAGCTGGATGGTAAGGTGAGGCTAGCACATGGCGAATACCTAGGAACTGAGTGAAGGTTTTGAACTTGGTGCAAGTGAATGTAAGTCCATTGTCAGAGACGATGGTATCTGGTAATCCATGTGTGGCGAAGAGTTCTCTTAGGCAGCAAATAGTCCTTTCTGCTGTGATTTTGGTCATCATCTTTATATCCATCCATTTAGAGTGTGAATCAACAACCACAAGAAACATATGTCCCATGAAGGGTCCGGCAAAGTCCACATGAAGTCTTAACCATGGTTTTTCAGAGCACTCCCATGGATGAAGTAGAGCTTTCTCAGGCATGTAACGAACTTGCTGGCAGGCTTCACATAGTCTGACAGTGGCTTGTATGTCACTATCAAGTCCTGGCCACCACACATAGGAGCGGGCAAGGCACTTCATCTTGCAGACACCTGGATGACAAGAGTGAAATCCTTCCAGCATCGCCGTCCTACAAGCCGGAGGTACAACAACCCTGTTCCTTAAAATAAGACAACCACTTTGATCACATAGTTCTGTTTCATGGGTCCTGTACAATTTCAGTTCTGACTGCCATTTTCTTGGAAGTTCAGATGGCCAGCCAACTAAAGTTTATTTCTTGACATGTGATATAACACGGTCACAATCAGTCTCTGCTTGGATGTCTGTAGAAGTGACTGGGGTCGTCGAAAGACGATCCATTAGGAAAATGTATTCTTCTGGGGTCTCAGGCTCAGCACTGGTGGTTGGTATGGGCAACCTGCTGAGAGCATCAGCATACGACATGGCCATCTTTGATTTCTGGTAGTGATCTCTGTTGGAATGGCTTTATGTTAATTGATCAATGTCATCAAGGGCTTGTGGTCAGTGTATAACCAGAAATGGTGGCCAAAGAGATAGTCACACAATTTCTTCACTCCAAAGGCGACTGCAAGAGCTTCTTCTTCAATGTTGGAGTATTTTCGTTCAGCTTTGTTCAGTGACCTGGAAGCGCAGGCAATGGGGCATTCTGAGCCATGGGAAACTTGTGGGCTAGAACTGCTCCTAGGCCCACTGTGGAAGCATCACAGGATACAGTGAAATTCATTTCCTTCACCTTTTTGAAAGCTTGGTCCTGCTGAATTCCCCATCAGAAAACAACACATTTGCGAAGAAGATTGTTCAGTGGAGATAACACTGTAGACAACCGAGGCAAAAACTTCCCACAGGTTTGCCTTCGACTTTTATAGTGACTGTATATGGCTTATTTCCTCTCTAATCATTGTAGGTCACCACTTCTATCTATCTCCTCATGATCTTCTGAAATGAACTTCTGGGCAGACGATCTAGTTTTGTTCCTTGAACGACAGACAGCTGCTAAGTGTCCAACTTTCTTGTAGTGATTACAAGTGTAGTTCTTGAAAGGACAGCTTGCAGCGAAATGTGCTTTACGACAGCGGTAACACTTGGTGTTTTGGTTTTGCTCATTACTGGTTTTACTAGGTGTTTCGAGATTGATGTTTTTCTTTGGACTGTGTTCACAACGGGTGCAGATGATAGTTCAGCAGAGCACTCTTGGTGAAGAGCTGCAGAGTGGCTTGCAGCTGCTTCCATAGCATGGGCGATTTCCACTGCCTTCGAAAAGGTGAGATCTTTTTTTCAGATAACAGCTTCTTCTGAGTTGTGGCATCAAAAAGGCCACATACAAATCTATCTCTTAGTGCATCTTGCAAAAACTCTCCAAAGTCACATGTGAATACTAATCGTCTCAGTTCTGCTGCAGAGTCATTCACAGTTTCCAGCTCATTCTGCTTTTTTTGTGAAATTTGAACCTTTCACCTATGATACATGGTTTGGGTGACACATGTGCCTTGAGGACAGCAATGAGGTCGTCATAATTCTTTGTTGGTGGTGTGTCAGGTGAGCACAGTGAACGAAGCAGTGAATAATATTTGGTACCAATGACTGACAAGAATACACTCTTCTGTTTATCTTCGGCAATGTCGTTTGCTTCAAACTACATAGTAAGGCGTTCAGTATAACAATAAAAAAATTCAACAGCAGGATTGAACTCATCAAACGTATTTGTGTGTGTCATTCTGAATTGTGGATTACAGTCTAGTAAAGTTTATGACTGGAGAAAAAAGGCAACAACACAACAACTTCTAATGTCACAGTGGAAAAACAATTCGCAGGTTACCAGCCGCCGTGGCGAAGTGGTTAGCGTCACGGACTTATGGCTGGGAGGACGCGGGTTCGAATCCCAGCGGAGTGTGTGTTTTTCGGCCCGTGGCCGGCTCCTACCCAGAGTTGAGTGTGCTGTGGGCTTAAATGGGGAGGCTGGGACCACACAGTCGAGTGTCATCCACTTCGAGGATGTGTCTTTGGGTGTGTTGCTCTAATTACATGACCAACACTGCAAGTGTCTGTATCTCTCGGGCCTGGTTAACGCCGGGATATCATTATGACTGGAAGCGTAGAGTACAGCCTTGTCACGTAGTCCCAAACCAAAATGGACCTCCATAGCAACATCGTTAACGTCATCGTCATCCTCCTCCTCCTCCATCATCATCAATATAAACAAAAAGTCTCAAAGTCTGTGGCCTTTCATGCCCTGCTCTCATGGTGACCTAAGTTTCGATACCCCTCCACTTCTGTGCTTGGGGTGAGTCCTGTCAGTGTCTTCAGTGTCAGCAGATTCATGGGAGGCTGTTGTTTGAGGGACGTGGTGGCGGTCTCCACTCTGGGAGGGACGCTCACTCAGTCTGGCTCCGCGACTAAAGCCATTATTGTCATTAGTAGAGGGCTTAGTAGGTGGTGTCCTAGGTACGTTGAATCAGAACAGGCACCACTGAACACCACCGCACTGACTCAGCAGCAGTGCAGGGTATCCTCTGGTGTGTGGCCTCCTGGCGACCTAACATCGATGGTTCCCTGCGTACTGCCGATGCTGGAACTGTGAGGGACGAACCCGGGTGTGGCCGTGTACGGGGAAATCTAAATGAGCGGCGTGAAAGTAATGCCACTGAAATGGCGCAGATGATGGGGGGAAAAAAAAACAAAAAAACAAACAAACAAAGCAAACAAACAAAAAACAAAACAAAAACAAACCAAAAAAAACAAAAAACAAAACTCAAACAAACAATTTGCAGCTTTGTTGACTGATACAAAATGGCGTCACCGTCTCTTTCTAGCATGAAACAAACAAGTACATATTTCTCCAAGAACTGTTTATCTTGTGAGAACTATTACACGGAAAGCAAATAGAAATGTATTTTGGTAATTCCCTGCATGAGTCCTTTGGGAATTCTCGTCGCCAATGTGATGTTTCAGCCTCAAATGAACACACATCAATCACAGGCCGTTGCTATGATTTATTCCCGCCAAGCGACTCTCGTAACCTCTCGTTAACTCTTTCCATACGAACGGTGAAAGAGACGACGTTAACAGCGTTTCACCCCAATTACCATCATCAAAATACTGCAAGCGGAAGGCTCTTATACTGAAGAGGTGAATGTTGACAAAGAATACCACAATTCTGACGACGGAAACTAAAGGTTGGGTCATTCAGACACCCACTGGACATCCGAGGGGTCTGTGTAGAGGAGAAGAGAGGACTGGCCGTACTGATTGAGTTAATCATCAAGGGAAATAACCCAACAGGTAGTTTCTATTTTAGAGTGCCAGGGTGTTTTTTTTTATAAGAAGATACAAGCCTGTCTTTGAATTTATTTACAAAGTTAAGCCAAACAGTACCAAAGCTGCTTTCGCACAAGGTCTTTTGCATATTTGAAACTCAACCTGTTTCGTGTTGTACTGAAGGTATTTCGTATGCCTTTCCTCGTAATCTTGACGTTGGTAATCTAGTCAGTTTTATCCAGTGTCTGATAGATTTTACTATTGTTATAAAAGCTTCCAAAAAAGTGAATATCTGTGGAGAGGAGAGACAGAGACAGAGAGACAGACACCCCCCGGATCATCTTCCTCCCATACACATACAAACAGACCCACAGGCAAAGCAAGAGATAGAAAGATAGAAGGGGCATAATGTTTCGGAAATCATCATTCGGCAATCTCGTCTCACATGTACAATAACTGGGTTGTTTCAAACTATGTCACATTGACATGATTTTAGCAAACTCTTTTTCGAGCCAGTAGATCCAATGGATCACATCTACAATATACAAAAAAATGTCAGTGTTTTTTTGTTGGTTTTTTTTGTACATCATATTTCAAACACACACACACACACACACACACACACACACACACACACACACACACACACACACACACACACATATATATATATATATATATATATATATATATATGTACATGCTTGAATCAAAGTCTAGTTGGTATCTACATTAAACATTTGATTGATCACGCTCTGGTTATAATCACCATGCTTTGTACCGCTGCAGGAATAGTTATTATCCGAACTGTCGTTGTTCTTCCCTATCATCTCTCTGTCTCTTTTTGCTTGTCGCTTTCTCTGTCTCAGTGATCTCATCACTTCATCAAACACACACACACACACACACACACACACACACACACACACACACACACACACACACACACACACACACACACACACACACACCTCATGCACACGCACACATCTGCACACAATTTTTTTTTTATTTTTTTTTTTTCTTTTTTTGTGTGTGTGTGTGCTTTCTTGTTTCGGTCCAACACAACATATTATATGATATTCAGTCAAGCCTGACTGTGACCAACAAAACAGCAGAGAGGGCTAACTGCTGTCCCAACTATCTGACCTAGAATTTGTTTATAGTGGACAGTGTCTTGCCCAAGTTACATCCCCCCCACTCTCTCGGCCAAGATTTTTTTTTTTTTTTTTTTTTTTTAGGACAGTCGGCGTTGAGATGGTTCCCAAAGGCCAACTAACCCCCAAGGCTGCAACACTAAGAGCCAGTGCAACATTGCCTCCTAATTTGAGAGTCATAGTCCTTTACAAAAGACTTAAGCTGTAAATGACCTTCCGTTGCAATGGAGAAACCACTGATCATACAGCTCTCACTTTGCTGTTGGGCAGGGCAGAACATTACAGATAAACAAGAGAGGCAAGGCCTTCAAGACTCACTTGTGATATATTAAGTCCCCTTGCATTAATTACAGAGTAATTTCCCTTTTTTACTATCTGCACCAAAACGTTTGCAAAATAAATAAAACTTCCATGCTTAGCAAAAGAAGTTCCTGTTTGAACAGAAAATCATAATAATGACTGCTCTTGTTGTTGGGTCAGAATATCAGATCAAAGTGCCAAGTTTAGAGAATACAAAAAATATAAATATAACAGTAAATGCAGTTTGTACATAATTAGGCCTATTCCACCCAGAGGTGCAATATTGTTTTAAACAAGATGACTGGAAAGAACTGAATTTTTCCTATTTTTATGCCTAATTTGGTGTCAACTGACAAAGTATTTGCAGAGAAAATGTCAATGTTAAAGTTTACCACGGACACACAGACACACACACACACACACACACACACACACACACACACACACACACACAACCGAACACCGGGTTAAATCATAGACTCACTTTGTTTCCACAAGTGAGTCAAAAACAAACTGAAGAAAGAAAACAGAAACAGGTCATTGATGATTCTGATGTTGGAGATAGTGGGCAAAGCAAAGACTGCCTTGTTCTGCCACAGAGTGAATGCGTGTCATCGGCACGAGACGCGCAGACCGACATTAATTAACGTGTCTTCGGTGCTGGAGGTGGGCTGTGGTGATTACGAGTGTACAGGGATTGTACGGACAGCAGTATGGTCACATCACTCACACTGTGTGTGTGTGTGTGTGTGTGTGTGTGTGTGTGTGTGTGTGTGTGTGTGTGTGTGTGTGTGTGTGTGTGTGTGGCGATGCGAATGAATACGTGGCGATCGATCACACGAACATGTATTGTGACCGAAAAGAAGGGGAATGGTGAGAGGCAGAAGACAAACACACATCTTTACCACCCACCCCTACCACAATTCCCGTCACAGGCAAGGGCGCAAACGCGCGTGCGCACTCATAGACAGACAGTCAGACACACATACACACACACACATACCCACACACACACACACGTCAAAGTACACGTAAATTCATAAACCATGTAATTTATCTTCCTCTCGTTTATTTTGCCCTTTGTTATTGCGTCTATAAATCTTTATTTGTTTATGGTCTATCATGACAAATGGATAAAAAATATGGTTATGATACTTTCTCTCTATTCACACACAAACAAACAATTAACAATTCCAATGTGTTATTTGTTATTGCAGAAGGTTTGCTGCGTAGTCCTATAAGACATTAGTTATAGTTGTTATAGTTGTTTGACGTTGGCGTTTGTAACGTTTCCATTTTCCCTAGCGTTGTCTCTCCCTATTCACCCTCCACACTTTTACCCCTCCCCCTCCCACAACCCCTAGCCCCCATGTTTTTATTTTATCCGTCTAATATCACTTCAAGTGGAAATACGTTAAAATGAAGACGACGACGACACACACAAACAAACACACACACACACGCGCGCGCGCGCACACACACACACACACACACACACACACACACACACACACACACACACACACACACACATCGATGGTGATTGACTCTTGTCTTACTCCTTCCTTCCTACCCCCACACTTCACTCCACTACCCCCACTCCCACCCTCATCCCCCCAAGACAAAAGAAGGAAACAGCGAACCACAACGAGCTGAGATCCCTCGCACAGACAGACAGACAGACAGACCTCCAGCCAACATGCAGACGACATGGTCGTGTGCCCATCCCCATAACGACCGTTCAGTCGTGACTGCGCGATTGATCAGCCACTGGCCGACGCCCAGCCACCATTGTCCTTCTGACTCAGACACGTGCCGCTCAGCAGTCCACGCACCTCACGTTTTACGGTCGTTTTGCGCGTGTAAACGAACCCACGACAAGAGCAAAATTGTTCCTGGTGAAGACAGGCGCAATAGCCGAGTGGTCCCGGGTTCGAATCACGGTGACGGCGCCTGGTGGGTGAAGGGTGGAGATTTTTACGATCTCCCAGGTCAACATATGTGCAGACCTGCTAGTGTCTGAACCCCCTTCGTGTGTATATGCAAGCAGAAAATCAAATACGCACGTTAAAGATCCTGTAATCCATGTCAGCGTTCGGTGGTTTATGGAAACAAGAACATACCCAGCATGCACACCCCCGAAAACGGAGTATGGCTGCCTACATGGCGGGGTAAAAACGGTCATACACGTAAAAGCCCACTCGTGTGCATACGGGTGAACGTGGGAGTTGCAGCCCACGAACGCAGAAGAAGAAGAAGAAGAAGAAGAAGTTCCTGGTGAAGTTTTTTGTGGAACAAAAATCCGCTTCGATAGTTAAACAAATAACTCGGAGGCAGAAAAAAAAACAGGAAGAAGGATAGCGCTGTATTGTCGCTATGGCTGGTCGCTCTCTTCCTGCGGACAGCAGCCCGGGATTTTTGCAGTGAAATATGTTGTGACAAAAAGTGATAGATTAGCATATATTTGAATAGAATACAATAGAATACGATACTTTGCAATACAATACAATACAATACACTCTATGCAGCTTTGACTCACGCGTATGCATCACGAAAAAAATTAATGTCTCCAGCATTTAATTCCTGCTCTGTCGATTCTTAATCGACAACAGTGCATGTGCATATCCAATCAGAACCAATGTATAACCAATCAAAATTAAAATCAACAGGCTGACTTGCTTTTGTGCAGTGCAGATTGAAGGCAGATCCGGAAAAAAAAAAAGATCTACTGATTGAATAAATAATGAAAGAAGCACGGTAAACAGCAGTTTCCACACGACAACAAACCACTGAAGGGTTCCGCGCTGACATCATTGATTGTATACGCGAGTAACGTTTTCAGTACTCTTGAACGTGATTACACACACACACACACACACACACACACACACACACACACACACACACACACACACACGTACACACACACACACACACACACACACAGAAAGAGAGAGAGAGAGAGAGAGAGAGAGAGAGAGAGAGAGAGAGAGAGAGAGAGAGAGAGAGAGAGAATATGACTTTCGTTTATTATTCATTTTATCATAACATATCTTGCATTATCCAGTCAGCTCTTCAGAGTGGTGGCAAGGGATTTACTGTCAAGTGTGTGTGTGTGTGTGTGTGTGTGTGTGTGTGTGTGTGTGTGTGTGTGTGTGTGTGTGTGCGTGCGTGCGTCTGTGTGTGTGTGTGTGTGTGCGTGCGTGCGTCTGTGTGTGTGTGTGTGTGTGTGTGTGTGTGTGTGTGTGTGTGTTGTGTGTGTGTGTGTGTGTGTGTGTGCGTGCGTGTTCAAATTTGGCTTAACCCATAGTTGAACGTTCACATTAAATGGCTTGTGGAACTGGATGACTCTGGTTTGAGGTACCAATGGACTGGATCCATTGCTTTATGACGTCATACAACTGAGCCAGTTATATAAAGAGCGAAGAGGCCGGCGACTGGTTGAGATCAAAATTTTTACTCTTTCCATTCGAACGGCGAAAGAGACGACGTTAACTGCGTTGCCCCAGTTACCATCATATAATTATTGCAAGCGGAAGGCTCTTATACTGAAGAGGTGAATGCTGACAAAGAAGACCACAATTCTGACGACGGAAGCTAAAGGTTGGGTCATTCAGACACCCACTGGACATCCGAGGGGTTTGTGTAGAGGAGAAGAGAGGACTGGCCGTACTGAGTGAGTTAAGCTCAGGTCTTGGCCACTGCTCGTTCGGGTAAGATGGGCGAGGGCTACATTATTTGCTTGTTTGTTTGTTTGATGTTTTCTCACTTTCGCCTTTTTGGTTTGGATCGATTTCAGGGAAGGTAGGGAATGTGTGGCCAGTGTGTTCGCCCGTCCATCCACCCAAACAGATATTTTGTGTGTGCGCGTGTGTGTGTTTATGTGAGTGTGTGTGCGCGCGCGCGTGTGTATGTGTGTGTGTGTGTGTGTGTGTGTGTGTGTGTCCTTCAAGGCCTCTTGTTACTCGTGTTGAGTTACACTGCTGGTCAGGCATCTGCTTTGCAGATGTGGTGCAGCGTATACGGATTAGTCCGAATGCATTGATCCCTCCACGAGAAACTGAAATGAACTGAAGTGAACTCTTTCTCTTACTTTCTCATTATCTTCCCCCATTCTCTTCCTCATACATTCTCCTTTTTTCTCTCTGGTGACCCAAGCACTAAACCACGCCGCCATCGCCATAGTCAGTTGCACTCCATGAATCAAACTCACCCCATGTATAACAGCTGGCTTTCAATAGCAAACTACTGTAGAAAAGGAAGAAACGGATTTGCAGAAACAGACATACATTCTTCGTGCTGATCCTCGTTCCATCACTACTTCCGGTCATTATGTAAAGAACCAACTCTCACCAACCAAACCAGATTACCCAGCTCACATCAACCACAAGAGACATGTAGGGGTCCCAGGGGTTGTTTCGTTGCTGTAAATCCTCTTCCGTCCACACACCGTGGTTTACTGTCCAGGGAAACTGATTACACATGGCTGTAGTCTGTAGAAGTCGTTACTTTCGTTGCTTCTTCGTCTCAAATCGGATTGTCTTTACTTTTATAGTACATCGTCACAAATTCGGTTATCTTTAGTTTTGTGGTACATCGTCACAAATTCAATTCTCTGCCTCTGTATGTTTGTGTATCTCTGCCTGCTCACCTTCTCTGTCCCACTCTGGTGACAGTCCATTGCATTGCCACGGCTGGGCGCATGTGGCCGAGCGACATTGATGCAGCTGTGTAATCAGTTCACTCCCAACCAAACCAAACCCACCCCAAATGTTCCTGTGCAATTTGTGCTATGGATGAGAAACCATCAGGATATTCAAGTTAGTTAACCTTTCGAGCTGAGAACTGCAGAACAAAAGCTTCTCATTCCTCCTCATTCCTGACCGGTAAATTCAGGACAACTGCACGTGTGGGAGTCACCATGGGTTGTGTAGATCACAAGCTGAGCCTTACTCCATAACCCGTGTTTGCCGATGAAGTGCTGATAACACATTAGCCATGTCTTCCATGGTAAAAAAACAAAACAAAACAAAACAAACAAAAAAAAACACAGAAATATTTGTTCAGTATTTTGTTTGATTCGAGAGGAAAACGTCAATCGGGTTATTTCACTGGGAAAATGGAAACAACATCAATGGCCTTTCCCCTCCTCATTTAGTTTTGGGCCCAAAACACTACCAGTAATCAAACGTCGAAACGCTTCATAATACGTCCTTTCCGTCTCGTTATGACTCCCAGTAAGGTGGCTCTTCCACCATCGTCCATTGTTGACGATGTCCTCTCTATCTGAAGCAAGCAGGCCATTGGTGTTGTTACCTCCAGTCTGCTGATGGTGCTGTCAGTGATGGAGCTCTCTGTCCAGTGACTGGCTTCCGTTATGGTGAGAAGTCGTTTGGTTGGGGGGGGGGGGGGGGTGGGGGGGGGGGGGGCGGGGGGCGTTGAGTCGGGCAGTGTTCCTGCTCCATTGGGTTGCCGTCAATCCGCCTCCGTTCACACCACGTTGCTCATGGCCTGGGAATTTGATTACACATCGCTGGCGTGGGCAGCAATCTTTACGTTTATAGTACATTGTCACGAATTCGATTGTCTTTACCTTTGTGGTACATCGTAACGAATTCGGTTGTTCGTCTTCGTGTGAATATTTTTCTCTGTGTTTGCCACCCCATCTTCTCTCTTGCACACTCGGGTAACACTGGCACTAAACCATGCTACCATAGCCACAACCAGCAAATACCACGAACCGAACTCACCCTTTACATAACAGCATGCTTTCTGTAGGAAACGACTATAGAAACAAAAAAAAAAAATACAGAAGGATAATTATTGGCACTTTTCCATCTGACCTTACTTCTATCACTTATTCCTGCCATCCCAGAAAGAAGCAGCCCTCACCAACCACACCCAGTTACCCAGCTCACAGCCAAACATGAGCGAGGTAACGGGTTTCAGTTCCTCCTCATTCCTGACCAGTGAATCCAGCACCACAGCACGTGACAGTCATCATGAGCTGTGCGGATCACATGCTGGGCCTTACCCTATAACCAGTGATTGCCGATGAAGTGCTGATACCACATCCAGCATGTCTTCCATACCCACACAATCATATTAGCCAATCACATCTATGCAGTATATCTTTGGAACTTGCTGTTATTCTGTCAGGTCCAGTTTCTGTGGCTCAGTGGCCAGGGAATCTGATTACCCTTCGCCACAGTCTGTGGAAGTCTTAACTTTGGTGGTGCCTCGACATGAATTCGATTGTCTATCTCTGTGTATCTGTTTGTCTGTCTGTTTTCTCCCTCTCTACCATTATTATTATTATTATTATTATTATCATTATTATTATTATTATCATCATCATCAACATCACCATCATCACTATCATTAAGATTTTGATGATGATGATGATTGTTGCTGTTGCTGTTGTTGCCGTATTGCTTTCGTTACAGAGGCCATCACCATAATCAGCGCCACGAAACAAACTCACACAATTCATAACAACTAATTTTCTGAAGGGAACCACAACTATGGAAACGAAAGAACAGACGGCTAGAAAGCTCGGACACTCTGCCATCAGATCCTTTTTCTATCGCTACTTCCTGCAGTCTCAAGAGAATGAGGAACCATCACTAACACCACCACCCTTATCTCAACAGAGCAGTAAGGGAAACCGAGAGAGATATCGCGTGATTAGAGAGCTCAATGTCCGTCAGTTCATTTCACTGGGTAATTAGAAGCAAGATTAGTGGCCTTGTACCTCCCCATTGTCATCTTGTTTGTGATCAATAACATTGACTCTGTTGATCATGCTTCACTGTCGTTAAAAATCACAGTAGAGGTGCTGTGCCAGCGTTACGATGTTCCTTCTTCATCTGAAGCAAGCGGACTATTGGTGTCGTTACCACCAGTCTGCCTGTCCGTGATGAAGGTCTCTGTCCAGTGACTGGCTTCCGTTAATGTGAGAAGTCATTTGGTGGTGGGGCCATTGAGTCAAGCAGTGTTCCTGGGCTGCTGTCAATCCTCTTCCCTCTACCAGACGAGGCTCTCTGGCCAGTGGGTCTGATAACACACCACTGTGGTCTGTAGAAGTCTTTACTCTGGTGGTATATTGTCACGAATCTGATGGTGTTCTCTCTGTGTGTGTGTGTGTGTGTGTGTGTGTGTGTGTGTGTGTGTGTGTGTGTGTGTGTGTGTGTGTGTGTGTGTGTGTGTGTACGCGCGTTCTATGTGTAGCTATGTGTACACCTACACAGATGTATGCATGTCTGAAATATGGAACATTAATGATCAGTTCTGCAATGACTTCACCCTTAGGTTGATGCATGAGAATTAGGTGCGTTCCTGCGCGCGCGCGTGCGTGCGTGTGTGTGTGTGTGTGTGTGTGTGTGTGTGTGTGTGTGTGTGTGTGTGTGTGTGAGAGAGAGAGGGAGAGAGTATGTGTGTTTCTGTGTGTTCTTTCCATCTTGACCTCTCTCTCTATGTGCCAACAATATACTCAGGATCGTAACGCTCCCAATAAAAAAAAAGAAAGATTAACATATTATAAGTATATAATTTTATCATGACAGTCGAATTTGTAATACATATTTTTAGTCATATAGCATAGAGAAGTTCTACAAAAAGTTGACCTTTACATTGTGGTGAAGAGTTTGGTTCAGTAGGAGACAGAGAGCGAGGAAGGGTCTCAAGGGCATGGTAACATACACAACGGAAAGTGTAATCACTTTGGCCAATGATCGTTCTCAACAGGAATCAAGACTATGTTCAAATTGGACCAGAAAAAACCACAATATGACCAGGAGTTTCAAAGAATTGTCAATATGATCATAATTAAGTACCGAAGAACAGCTTGATCTTGCATACTAGGGAAACAAACAGTATGATCACGTGGACTTGAGGAAACAACAATATGATCATGTAAACTTTGGAAAACTACAGTGTGATCGCATAGACTGGAAAAAAGCACAGTATGATCATGCATACTAGAGAAAGAACAATATGGTCATGTGGATTAGAGAAACAACAATATGATTATGTGGACAACAGA
>NC_134882.1:48307317-48319817 GCF_041734735.1 Babylonia areolata | reverse complement strand
AGTTCTCTCTTCTCCTCTACACAGACCCCTCGGATGTCCAGTGGGTGTCTGAATGACCCAACCTTTAGCTTCCGTCGTCAGAATTGTGGTATTCTTTGTCAACATTCACGTCTTCAGTATAAAAGCCTTCCACTTGCAATATTTTGATGATGGTAATTGGGGTGAAACGCTGTTAATGTCGTCTCTTTCGCCGTTCGTATGGAAAGAGTTAAGCGTTTACTTAAATGATAATTGATTTGTCATTGCTATATTCTTAACCGGCAGATCGTGGCTTGGACGGTTTGTATTACGGCAGAAACAAAGATAATTGCAACGGATTATTTATCTGCACTGTTCAAGACGAATTATTTTACGTCCACGTGACTAACATGGCACTATGTGTCATAACCATCGTCATGGTCGTTGTAGTCGTCATCGTCATCTTCACAGGCATCACCACTGTCGTTAATTATTATCTTCAACATCACCAACACATAGCAATAGGCCAAGCACAGTTACACTGACGATGTCTGTAGCAATCACTGATTTGTCGTCGGTACAATGATTTGCCGTCAAACAAGTTGAAGCTCTTTTAACTAACAGATGTACTGTCGCCGGTGCCGTTTTGATGGCAGCGACAATTCAGTTGCTAACACAATGGACCAGGTGAACTGTCCTGCCCGCGTGTTCTGAGTCTAGAGTCTCCTCAAATATCCCACACCTTAGGTTTGAAGGAGGTACGCGAGGTATTTCCGCAATGTGAAATTGCTAAAGTCCAGTCAGTCAGTGAAGAGGATCCATTACCGCCTGTCTGATGATGTGGAGAGGCCATTAGCTGGTCATTCCTCGTTCCCCTCGCTCTCCCCTAGCTCTCACAATACCTCGCACTACCTGACCAGCACTGCCTGACCAGTCTGTTTCAACATCACGGTATGCACGGTGAACACAAGTAGTCCTTCATGGTATCGGCTAATCAGTTCACACTACTGCCCCACCCTTTCCCCACTCCCCACCCCTCCTCTTACTCTTTCCCTCTTTGTGGCTTGTGTCTTAAATGTCGAGTATCTTCTATCTGTCTCTGTGTTTTGTGTTCTCTGTGTCTCTCTTTTTCGCGTGTACCCAGAACTCATATTCAATTGTATGTGGAAAGGGACTATATGACAGCCAGGACCAGGATGTTGTAATACACGACCAGTGTGGTAGTGCACCTGTGTGTCAGCAACCTATCACTTGTGAAATAACACATGTAATGATGCACCAGTGGCATGACTGTGACCGGCACGCCGTCTTCTTCTTCTTCTTCTTGTTAGGAGTCCACGGTCATCACGTTGACCATTCTGACACCATAATGGGGAGGAGCGCAGCAGCATGACCCACCTTCCTAGGTGATGGAATGGAGGGGGTAGAAAAATGGTGGGCCCAGGGGTGGGTGGGTGGGTGGGTTGGCGGGGGGGGGGGGGGGGGTGGGGGTGGTCGGGGGGGGGGGGGGGGGGAAGGAAGCCATTAACTGTTTCAGTCATCAGGACCAGGCCTTTCCGGCTACCAAAGCGGCCCCCGGGATCAAGCCCCGACCGGCAGAGCCCGTCAGTGGCAATAACATCAGTATAACGGTGGTGTACCCATGCAATCGGTCACCAGTGAAGAAAAACAACATGCAGTGATGTACCAGTGACCTAGTACCAGGGATCTATCATGAGTGATATAAAACATGTAGTGATGAACAACTGGTGTAGGGTCCGCAATAGATCATTCGTAATATAACATGACATCATGTAAATATGCACCAGTGACGAAAGACTAGCATTCTAGCACCGTGGAGGAGGAATTTTGTTGAATGTCCCGTCACACATATCGGTGATTGAAGACACTTTGTTAAAGTATTTATGAATACATCTGAGTATTATCGGTTAGAAGGGGTGGGAGATGTGGATGAATGGAGGGTTGGGATTTCGGCTTCGTGTTAATCGTGGCGTGTAATATTCTGGTAGAAGAGCACCGCTCCTAAAGAGGCTGCCGGTACAATGGCTGAAGTACAGCCACGAACACAGGTCGACGCACAAATGGACCTTGTAGCACTCTCCTACCGAATCCACCGCACAAAAACTCCGATTTCACGTCACCAATACACAGATGAATGGGAAAAAAAATCTCATGATATTAAAAAGAAAACAATAACAGTTAAAATATATTATTTTATGGCAGAGCTGTTCGTTCCTGCTGCTTGACGTTATCCATGGGCAGGTCACTCTACCACCGTATAATAACGCATGTAATGACAGAAAACTAGCATTTTATCATTCGTTATAGAACTCATATAACTGTGTAAAAGGGACATAGGACCAACAATCCATCAACCGTGGTATGACACATGTAGTGAAGTACCAGTGACGTAAGAGTAGCAATCCATGACTCTTGATAGAACACATATATTGGTGTATCATTAACACAGGACCAGCACTCTATCACTGGCGGTGTAACACATGTTGGGGGTGTTCCAGTGATGAACTCCAGTTGCGTGGACGTGCCCTACAGATGTAAGACCAGCTAGCTCTCACTGGTGACGAGAAGTCTGATGCTGAACAACACATGGAGAACAATGCCCGTTGATTTGCCCTGCTTCACTCCTCTTGGGATTTATCTATTTAATCATTTATTTATTTATGTGTGTATTTATTTACTTATCTTATTTATTCATTTATTTGTTACTTTATTCATTTATTCATTTACTCACATAATTGTCTATTCATTTATCATAATCAATATTATTATCATTATTGCAGACAGTGGGTAAGGTGGTGGTTTTGTTTTTTTCTGTCCAAGCAACAAAAGAAAGAATGAAGGGAAAGAAAGGAAGCAAGGAAAGAAGAGAGGGTGGGAGGGAGAAGCAACGTGTTTCTATTTATAGTCTGTTCATCTAAGATGATGATATTAGAATGAAGGAGGGAAGGGAGAAGGAAGGAAGGAAGGAAGGAAGGAAGGACAGGAAAGACTAAAGGAAGGGAGGGAGGGAGGAAAGAAGGAAAAAAGGAAGGAAGGAAGGGAGGGAGGGAGGAAGGAAGGAAGGAAAGAAGGAAGGAAGGAAGGAGGGAGGGAGGAAAGAAGGAAGGAAGGGGGGGAGGGAGGGAGGAAAGAAGGAAGGAAGGGAGGGAGGGAGGGAGGGAGGGAGGAAAGAAGGAAGGAAGGAAGGGAGGGAGGGAGGGAGGGAGGAAAGAAGGAAAGAAGGAAAGAAGGAAGGAAGGAAGGGAGGGAGGAAAGAAGGAAGGGAGGGAGGAAAGAAGGAAAGAAGGAAGGAAGGAAGGAAGGGAGGGAGGGAGGGAGGGAGGAAAGAAGGAAGGAAGGAAGAGGGGGAGGAAGGAAGGGAGGGAGGGAGGAAAGAAGGAAAGAAGGAAGGAAGGAAGGGAGGGAGGGAGGAAAGAAGGAAGGGAGGGAGGAAAGAAGGAAGGAAGGAAGGGAGGGAGGAAAGAAGGAAAGAAGGAAGGAAGGAAGGGAGGGAGGGAGGGAGGGAGGAAAGAAGGAAAGAAGGAAGGAAGGAAGGGAGGGAGGGAGGAAAGAAGGAAAGAAGGAAGGAAGGGAGGGAGGGAGGAAAGAAGGAAAGAAGGAAGGAAGGAAGGGAGGGAGGAAGCAAATTCAGACTAAAGGAAGAAAGGGAAGGGAGGGAGGGAGGATGACAGAGGAAAGAAAGAAGGGAGGAAGGACAGAAGAAAAGACTGAAGGAAGGAAAGAAGGAAAATAAAAATAAATGCACGAAGAAAGGAGGGAGAGAGGGAAGGTAGGAAGGAGGGAGGAAAGACTAAAGGACAAAAGGGAGTAAGTGAAAGAAGGAAAGACGTAGATAGGAGAAAAGAAGTAAGAAAAGAGATGAGGAAGGCAGGAAGAAGAAAGCAAGAACGGAATGACAAGAATGAACTTGATTTATTCTCATGTTGTGTATAACCCAGGTGTCTGGAAAAAAATTCGCAGAGCAGGAAACACATCGAATGTAAAACATCATAAAAAGATTCGTAATAATTGGAGAAAAAAAAACCCCTCACATTATCAAAATGGCAAATAAAACAAAAGAATAGATAAAGAACAGCTTTGAAACAAAATTAAAAATTCTAATTAAAAAAAAGAACATCTTTTAAACATAGTTTGCCGATATCCCAAATGAGTATAAAAATCGAACAGAGTAGCAAACATAAGAAAGAAATCACTTCTTTCAGGAGCTGGGGAAAAAGCATCATGTTAGGGTTTACGGGAAAGCCTTCGTGGAGCTAGCAGTAAATCAGTGCCTGCTATTCTGTAGGGCCTGGTACAAAAAGGAAGGTAAGAAGGAAGGAAGGAAGGAAGGAAGGGACAAAAGGAGAAGGTTGAGGTGGAGATGGGAAAGAGAGATGTGGTGGAACAGGAACAGAAGAAGAAGAAGAAGTAGAAGAAGGAGGAGGAGGAGGAGGAGGAGGAGGAGGAGATTAAGACAACGACGATGATGGACATGTAATTTGTTTCCAAATTAGATGATCTGGTCGTCCCTTGCAGCTGTACATGATTCGAGCACACCCACACACACACACACGCCATGATACCCTCCTCTCGCACAAACAGGTAGAGAGAGAGAGAGAGAGAGAGAGAGAGAGAGAGAGAGAGAGAGAGAGAGAGAGAGAGAGAGAGAGAGAGAGAGAGAGAGAGAGAGAGAGAGTGTGTGTGTGTGTGTGTGTGTGTGTGTGTGTGTGAGAGAGAGAGAGAGAGGGAGACTGAGGCAGAGAGAATCACACAGACGGAGATGCAGAGAGACAGAGAGAGTCGACTGAAGTAAATATATAAAATTCTGTTCTTCGTTAAATAATGAATGATAGGAACATTACCTCTCTCTTTGCTTTCAAGTGAGACCAATGTACACAGCCACAAGCTAATGCTGCTTGGGCTTCTCATCAGTTTGCACAGATGCCAGAAAAAAAAAAAGTTCATGAACCTGTACGTCCTCCAATGGTGGTCTCCAATCCGTTTAACCACACGCCTCCCCTCACCTCACAAGGAGTGATGGCCTAGAGGTAACGCGTCCGCCTAGGAAGCGAGAGAATCTGAGCGCGCTGGTTCGAATCACCGTTCAGCCGCCGATATTTTCTCCCCCTCCAATAGACCTTGAGTGGTGGTCTGGACGCTAGTCATTCGGATGAGACGATAAACCGAGGTCCCGTGTGCAGCATGCACTTAGCGCACGTAAAAGAACCCACGGCAACAAAAGGGTTGTTCCTGGCAAAATTCTGTAGAAAAATCCACATCGATAGGAAAAACAAATAAAACTGCATGCAGGAAAAATTACAAAAAAAATGGGTGGCGCTGTAGTGTAGCGACGCGGTCTCCCTGGGGAGAGCAGCCCGAATTTCACACAGAGAAATCTGTTGTGATAAAAAGAAATACAAATACAAATACCCCGCATTCCCCTCCCCCTCCCACCCCCCCACCCATTTTATTCCCCCTAGCTGTTTGTCATGTACACATCAAGAGCAACAGAGGAAATGTGCAAACACACCTTCTGATCCCCCAAACTAGCTCCAGGGCCCTGGTGTATATCGTGTGTAACATGTCCTTACTTCTGAGATGTCTTTTTCAAATTTCTCCAATTGGATATGATATGAAGTGTTCTGCCTTTTGACAGAGACGGTAGAGTAAAAGACGGTACTGGTTGGAGGCATATGCAAGAAGTCAGCAGTCGGCGCTTTCTTCTTATTATTATTCTACGTCTTCTTACAACAACAATAATAAAGTAATAATAATGATAATGCTAATGCTAATAATAATGATGATAACAACAATGACGCTCTTACTACTACTACTACTACTACTACTACTACTACTACTGCTGCTGCTGCTGCTGCTACTACTACTACTACTAACATCATTCTTCTTCTTCTTCTCATAATAATAATCATCATAATCATCACCATCATGATCTCATAACCAGAAATAAGAATTGAGAAAAAAAAAAGACATCGATAATTCGATTTACCTCCCTAGCAAAGGGGCCCAGGACGCAAAAAAATAATATTCATATCTTCGAAAAAAATGGTTATGGTAATTAACACCACAGGCTATTATAATCAAGAATTACAAACCAGACAAGTGGGATGTGTCAATGACAAAACACGCATGCACACACACACGTACACACACACACATACACTCACACACACATACACACTTGTACACACACACACACATGCGCGCGCGCGCACACACACACGCGTGTGTGCCTATGTTTTGTGCTTGTATGTGATTACTTATGTGTGTACGCGTGCATGCGTGCGTGTGTGTATGCTTTTGTATGTATGTGTGTCCGTCTAACAAACAACAAAGAAAGTAAAAAGCACGTCGGGGAGGACTTTAGCAGACAGTCAAATCTCAGCAGGACGCCCAGTCTTCATCAGCCTTGCCCTGTATGTACCAGTGTCCCATGTCCCGTTGCCCTGCCCAGTGTGTCCATGGCCCTGCCCAGTGTGTCCCAGTGTCCTGCCCAGTGTGTCTTATGGCCCTGTTCAGTGTGTCCTATGGCCCTGCCCTGTGTGTCCCTGCCCTGCAAAGTGTGTCCCATGGCCCTGCCCTGTGTGTCCCGTGGCCCTGCCCTATGTGTCCCATGGCCCTGCCCAGTGTGTCCCATGGCCCTGCCCAGTGTGTCCCATGGCCCTGCCCAGTGTGTCTTATGGCCCTGTTCAGTGTGTCCCATGGCCCTGCCCAGTGTGTCCCATGGCCCTGCCCAGTGTGTCCCATGGCCCTGCCCAGTGTGTCCCGTTGCCCTGCCCAGTGTGTCCCGTGGCCCTGCCCTGTGTGTCCCATGGCCCTGCCCAGTGTGTCCCATGGCCCTGTCCAGTGTGTCGCATGTCCTGGCCCTGTGTGTCCCATGGCCCTGCCCTGCCCTGTGTGTCCCACAGCCTGGCCCAGTGTATCCCATGGCCCTGCCCAGTGTGTCCCACGACCCTGCCCAGTGTGTCCCATGACCTGGCCCAGTGTGTCTCCTGCCCTGCCCTGTGTGTCCCATGGCCCTGCACTGCCCTGTGTGTCCCATGGCCCTGTTCAGTGTGGCGCATGTCCTGGCCCAGTGTGTCCCATGGCCCTGCCCAGTGTGTCCCCTGCCTTGTGTGTCCCCTGCCCTGTGTTTCCATGCCCTGTGTGTCCCCTGTCCCTGCCCTGTGTGTCCCCTGTCCCTGCCCTGTGTGTCCCATGTCCCTGCCCTCTGTGTCCCATGTCCCCTGCCCTGTGTGTCCAATGTCCCTGCCCTGTGTGTCCCATGTCCCTGCCCTGTGTGTCCCCTGTCCCTGTCCTCTGTGTCTCTTGCCCTGAGTGTCCCTGCCCTGTGTGTCCCCTGTCCCTGTCATGTGTGTCCCTGCCCTGTGTGTCCCATGTCCCTGCCCTGTGTGTCCCTGCCCTGTGTGTCCCCTGTTCCTGCCCTGTGTGTCCTCTGCCCTGTGTGTCCCATGTCCTGTGTTTCCCTGCCCTGTGTGTCCCTTCCCTTTGTGTCCCCTGCCCTGTGTGTCCCCTGCCCTGTGTGTCCCATGTTCCTGCCCTGTGTGTCTCTTGCCCTGTGTGTCCCTGCCCTGTGTGTCCCTGCCCTGTGTGTCCCCTGTCCCTGCCCTGTGTGTCCCTGCCATGTGTGTCCCTGCCCTGTGTGTCCCATGTCCCTGCCCTGTGTGTCCCATGTCCCCTGCCCTGTGTGTCCCATGTCCCCTGCCCTGTGTGTCCCTGCCCTGTGTGTCCCTGCCCTGTGTGTCCCATGTCCCCTGCCCTGTGTGTCCCCTGCCCTGTGTGTCCCATGGCCCTGTCCTGCATGTCCCTGCCCTGTGTGTCCCCTGCCCTGTGTGTCCCCTGTCCTGTGTGTCCCCTGTCATGTGTGTCCCATGGCCCTGTCCTGTGTATACCTGCCCTGTGTGTCCCCTCTGTGTGTCCCATGTCCATGCCCTGTGTGTCCCTGCCCTGTGCGTCCCTGTCCTGTGTGTCCCAGCCCTGGGTGTCCCATGTCCCTGCCCTGTGTGTCGCATGTCCCCTGCCCTGTGTGTCCCTGCCCTGTGCGTCCCTGTCCTGTGTGTCCCAGCCCTGGGTGTCCCATGTCCCTGCCCTGTGTGTCGCATGTCCCCTGCCCTGTGTGTCGCATGTTCCCTGCCCTGTGTGTCGCATGTCCCCTGCCCTGTGTGTCGCATGTCCCTTGCCCTGTGTGTCCCAATGGCTGCTGTCTGACCCCGTTTCTCAGTCAGAGGTTCATGCCAGGAAATGGTGTCCTTAGTCTTTCTGTCACACACACACACGCACGCACGCGCTCGCACGAGAAGGACTCATTCCCTAAATTGGCGAGCTGTCCTTTTTGTTTTTGATGCCAGCATCCAATTTCCCTGTTTCCAACTGCTCACCTACAAGTTCGACTCTCCTCTCCTGCCTTTTCAGTTGTAGAATTTTATCCATTTAGAACAATCAAACCTTAATGTTTATACTTTGAGTATATATATATATATATATATATATATATATATATATATATATATATATATATATGTGTGTGTGTGTGTGTGTGTGTGTGTGTGTGTGTGTGTGTGTGTGTGTGTGTGTGTGTGTGTGTGTGTGTGTGTACCATCACCAGCATGTGTATGATAGACAGTTGTGTTCAACTATGACCATCAGAACAGCAGAGGGGGTAACTGCTGTCCCGACTATCTGGGCTAGAATTTGATTATCGTGGAGAGTGTCTTGTCCACGTTACACTCCCACTCTCTCGACCAAGAGGGTTTTGGACAGTCGGCACCGGGGATAGTTCCTAAAGGCTGCAGCACAAAGAGCCAGTGCAAATTTGCCTCCTAGTTTGAGTCATAATCCTTTACAAAAGACTAAGGTGTAAATGGTTTCCCATTACAATAGAGAAACCATTGATAATACAGCTCTTAATTTTTTCTGTTGACCCAACTGTAAACTTATGTCAATCTGTAATATAAGCTGATTGTTGGGCCACTGCCTATGTGTGACAGGACGTGAAACAAATTCCTTCTCCTTTTTAACAACATATCTATCTATTTCTGTCTCTGACCATCTGTTTCTCTCTATCTGTCTGTCTGTCTGTCTGTCTGTCTGTCTCTCTCTCTCTCTCTCTCTCTCTACACACACACACGTGTGTGTGTGTGTGTGTGTGTGTGTGTGTGTGTGTGTGTGTGTGTGTGTGTGTGTGTGTGTGTGTGTGTGTGTGCATGCGTGCGTCCGTATGTGAGTTTTGCAAAGAAAACAAAATGGTAATGAATGCACAAACAATCGTCGGTTTTCCTCTGGGAGGCAGGGACTCCAATTCTCTGCTCGGAAATGAATAATTCACCAAAAGCCTATTTGCTGGCATTCCTTGTTAACTGCATCCAGTAACGAACCCAAACCCGTTGAGTTTGGTGCTGAAAGTAAGTCACGGTGAGAAAGAGAGAGAGAGAGGGAGAGAGGGGAAGAGAGAGAGGCAGACAGACAGACAAACAGACAGACAGACAGGCAGACAGAGCGACTGGCAACAAGCGAACGATTGGAATACATTCTTTCTTTTTTTTCAAGAGGAAGAGAGAAGCAGAGAGAGAGAGAGAGAAAGAGAGAGAGATGAGATATTTTAACGTTCTTTGGCCATGGGCACATAAACATGGAGGGGGAAATCTCACTCATGAGAGAGAGAGAGAGAGAGAGAGAGAGAGAGAGAGAGAGAGAGAGAGAGGGGGGGGTATGGGGGAGATAAACATACAGACAGACACAGGGAGAGCCAAAGCAGAGAAGAGAGTTGACACTTTTACTCTTTGATTCTTTATTGTCATTGGTTTAAAAGCCCGTGTGACAAGCGCAGTGCCTTTTTTTTTATCAAGTCTTCAGACTCCATAGATAGAATAATGCAAAGGAGAGAGAGAGTAGGGGGAGGGGGTGGGGGATGCCGATACTTTGTTCATTAAGCCATAGCCCCTATGAAGGGGTAAACAAACGACATAATTATGTTGCTTCGGATTTGCTTGATTAAGCATGAAAATAAATAGATCAATAAATAAATCAATAAATGAAGAGATACATAAATAAAATAAAGGTCACTTGAAACAAAAAGTACAACAGAACAGTACATTAGGAGGCTGCAGTTTAGATGTTTTATATAGGAAGATGGACAGGTTCCATACATCACTTTAGCTGTTTGGAAGACATCGATAAATTCAATTTAAATGTACAAGATTGTCGGTGATATTTTGCTCGAGTATATTTTTGTCCAATCTCCTCAGCAGCTGAACATCTCAGAACAAAACGTACTCTGTCTACATTATCTTTTTTGCATACTGGGCAAATCAAACCATCACCATCAGATTCCTTTTGTCTATAACGATGAGGAGCCAAACCAGACACACCTTGTCTAAATCTTGCAGTTATTATTATTATTATCAAATAATTGCCCATATGTTGCGTCAAATACGGTTTCATACAACCTGCAAAAGCTTCCACAATACTAAATGCATTGCTATTTTGTAACAAGGTCATTCCATGCTTGCTGTCTACAATCAATTTAAAGTTGACGGATTTTTTTTTATTGCTTATGCTGCACACATCTTCATTGCACCATAACAAAACAATTTTCACAAAGAAAAATACGTCAATCAGTTACCCCTTTTCCCTCTCAAACATCCATTTCAAACAATATTCTGTTAATTTTGAAAGATATTCTAGTTTCATCTATCTGTACCAATCTAAGCCAATATTGTTCACACTGAACGACGGGCGCAATAGCAGAGTGGTTAAAGCGTTGGACTGTCAATCTGAGGGTCCCGGGTTCGAATCACGGTGACGGCGCCTGGTGGGTAAAGGGTGGAGATTTTTACGATCTCCCAGGTCAACGTATGTGCAGACCTGCTAGTGCCTGAGCCCCCTTCGTGTGTATATGCAAGCAGAAGATCAAATACGCACGTTAAATATCCTGTAATCCATGTCAGCGTTCGGTGGGTTATGGAAACAAGAACATACCCAACATGCACATCCCCGAAAACGGAGTATGGCTGCCTACATGGCGGGGTAAAAACGGCCATACACGTAAAAGCCCACTCGTGTGCATACGAGTGAACGCAGAAGAAGAAGAAGTTCACACTGAACAGATGCAACGTCATTAGAGGTACGCATATATCAACACCCAGAAACTTCATCAAAGCGAATAGATGTACAGATTCACAGTGAAACACAGCCTTCTTAAACCCTACAACTGTGAACGAAATTGAACAATGGGCTGCACTTGGAAATGTAACATTTTCAGAAAGTTTCGGTGAAGTATCATTTGATGAAGATAGTGTTTTCATTATCTGCCCTTCTAGCGAGATCTTTGGACGCTGAAACAAAGATTAAATGGATGGTAAAAACATTCCTAAATAGAGAAAGAGAGAGAGAGAGAGACAGAGAGACAGAGAGAGAGAGAGAGACAGAGAGACAGAGAGAGAGAGACAGACAGACAGATACAGATAGAATTAGAAACAAACAAATATTCTTCCTCCTTTTTCTGCGTCCCTGAGACGTGAGATCATTTGAGCACACCCATTTCTTCTTCTGGTCAGTTGTAGTGTAATCGGCTTTTCTTTTTTATATCCCACCTTTTAAGCCGCAGAGAGAACATCGATTTTTGTTCTGTCTTTCTTTTAAAATGGCGCAGTTTTCCGTGTTTCATCAGCCGACATATTTTGATATACTGCGTGAGTATGTCTATACATGGAGGGCATGACCGGTCTGAACGCAGCTCACACACACACACACACACACACACATGACCACACGTACTCCTCATCATTTGCGGCATTCAAACCACCACCATCTGTCTTTTTCTTCGATTGATTGGTTGCTGTTCTTTAGTGGTTCTGGGAGGGAGGGAGGTTGGGGGAGTGGGGGAGGCACAGACAAACAATTAACAAGCAATCACCAGGTCTAATCAGCCACCTGTCTTTCTTTCCAACCGTCACCCCGGGCGGTCCGGTAAGCGACTTGTCTCTTTGAATCTGCTGCGCCATCTGTTTCATGTGTGCTTGTCAAAATGAAACCACCTTCCCCACTCACTTCCATCTTTTCTTTTTCCTGTACCTCCACCCCCCGGTACACCATTTTCCTGTCCCCAACCTTCCCGGTCCCTCCATCACACTCCTGTCCTGTCCCTCCCCCTCCCCTACACCCTTCCCTGTCCCTCCCACTCCCCTACACCCTTTCCTGTCCCTCCCACACACCCCTTTCCTGTCCCCTACACCTCTTTCCTGTCCGTCCCACTCCCCTATACCATTTCCTGTCCCCTATACCCTTTCCTGTCCCTCCCACACACCCCTTTCCTGTCCCTCCCCCTCTCCTACACCCTTTCCTGTCCTCTACACCTCTTTCCTGTCCCTCACACACACTCCTTTCCTGTCCATCCCCTGCACCCCTTTCCTGTCCTCTACACCCTTTCCTGTCCCTCCCTATACACCGCTTTACTGCCCTCTACACCCCTTTCCTGTCCTCTACACCCCTTTCCTGCCCTCTACACCACTCTCCTGTCCTCTACA
>NC_134882.1:48277317-48297317 GCF_041734735.1 Babylonia areolata | reverse complement strand
CGTTTGTACACCAACAGTCACTATACGTTAATGAATTGTTTGTTTTGTAAAATAATTAGATATATCTGAATATGTTTGTTATAGAAAACAGCCAATCGGCTGACTATATATAGTTACTGTGTCTGAAATATTCATCTACCTTCGAATGAAACAGGGCTGAAAATAGGTTTACCTGGTGTTATCCGTGGCTGGATGAAATATGGGCCGGCATCAATTCATGACATTTTCTTCTTTTTATTTGTTTTATTTCTTTTTAAACCATGCACCATAATGGTCATGCTTGGTGTTAAGGATGGGGTGGTTGTTCTCCTTTGAGTTCATGACAGCGCTGAACTTCCGAATGTAATCTCTTTAGTCTTTCAGACAACATCCTGTTGTTTCATCCATGGAATCGAACAGAATTAAGAAACAATTTCTGTCTTTCCTTTTACACTTGTTTTTGAGCATTGTTATTGTAACATCACAAGCCTTAAAATTATATGGTTTAACATAGGCCTTTAAAAACATGTAAATATATCTGTAACAGACAAATAAAACCATTACCAGTAAAGTATCTGTATCTGTAATAATATGTAGCTAAAGCCAAGATAGCTAACCTGAATCTTGTGGTTACAGACTTCAAACGCATGTCCATATCAATCATCAAATAGGATTTAACTTCGTGCGCATTCACAACCGTTCTGTACAAGCTACTAAATAGTTATCTGGTTTGAATATGGTCGTTCCAGTCCTGTCATCTGCAATCAGCCAAACGTTGACGGAATTTTGTTTTTATAATTTCTTTTAAACTTCGTAGCACATTTATTCAAACAATTCAAACAATTCGATCCATATCCAGGTAAACAAACGCGTACATCAATTACCCATCTTTCTTTCCCATATAATCTCACTAATATAACCTTTTGTAACATTTAAAAAAAAAGTAATTTAATAACATTCCATACATTAAGACATTACGTCAGTAGTGTGTGCATTATGCAGCTGAATTATCATTTTTCATATTGTGTATCTATTGGTTTCACCATTTATAAAATCGTTAATCTGTTCGTATATCAATGTTAAATAATCTATTGAACGCAAAGAAGCGCACAGATTCCCATTCCAATGCAGCTTTGCCCTGTCCTTGTTTTGTAGTTCAGATCCACATTGCGTGACAGACTAAATGGGAGTATTACATATCTTTTGAACCGACTGCATAGGGGATTTGTTTAAAGAAGGTATATGTTTTTCATAATACACGACAAAACATGTTTTGATTTAGTGGCAAGATACTTACAGTAGGGACAAAGGTGAAATGTATGATGAAATATATATCAAATCCTTGACCGCGGGCCAGCATTGTGGTCCGTGTCACAAACCCTCCTGTCCCTAGAGCTCCAACAGCCACCTTTCCGAAATACTATAATATCACTTTTATCTTGGCTCGAATGGAAGTAACAGAATGCTGCAATTTTTTTCAGCTGAGTCCGCAACAGCTTCTGAGAACTGTACAACATCACATGGAAGTAGCAGAATGAACAATTCAAACGCATCAAAAGTAACAGTGGCACCAGGAGTGATAGGAGTGATGGCCTAGAGGTAACGCGTCCACCTAGGAAGCGAGAGAATCTGAGTGCGCTGGTTCGAATCACGGTTCAGCCGCCGATATTTTCTCCCCCTCCACTAGACCTTGAGTGGTGGTCTGGACGCTAGTCATTCGGATGAGACGATAAACCGAGGTCCCGTGTGCAGCATGCACTTAGCGCACGTAAAAGAACCCACGGCAACAAAAGGGTTGTTCCTGGCAAAATTCTGTAGAAAAATCCACATCGATAGGAAAAACAAATAAAACTGCATGCAGGAAAAAAAAAAGAAAAAAAAAAAGAAAAAAAAAAAAAGGGTGGCGCTGTAGTGTAGCGCTGGGGAGAGCAGCCCGAATTTCACACAGAGAAATCTGTTGTGATAAAAAGAAATACAAATACAAATACAAAATTTTCCATCATCAACTATACCCACGTGAGGCTCATTGAAAAACAGGGAGAAAAACACCGGGCTGCACGCCTCGTTTTATCGCATTGTTTTACTTTTCAGCACAGTTAACTCTCTCCATACGAACGGCGACAGAGACGACGTTAACAGCGTTTCACCCCAATTACCATCATCAAAATATTGCAAGCGGAAGGCTCTTATACTGAAGAGGTGAATGTTGACAAAGAATACCACAATTCTGACGACGGAAGCTAAAGGTTGGGTCATTCAGACACCCACTGGACATCCGAGGGGTCTGTGTAGAGGAGAAGAGATGACTGGCCGTACTGAGTGAGTTAACACAGCCTGTCAACTGAGCACAGAGAGACTGAGACTGAGATAATTTATTCATTCAAGGCCATAGCCCCACATGAACACGGGGCAATAACAAAACTTGTAAATGTCATCATAACTGTTAGTGTTTATGCAATTGATTTCACAGCTTAATAAGGAAACAAAGACAATACTGTGTCTCTGAGCTTAAAAGCTCTATACAACTGAGCTGTCAACTGAGCACAGAGAGAGAGAGAGAGAGAGAGAGAGAGAGAGAGAGAGAGAGAGAGAGAGAGAGAGAGAGAGAGAGAGAGAGAGAGAGAGAGAGAACGAACGAACGAACAACGAACGATTCTTTTTTAATGAGGGAAGTGGGATCAGCATGTATATGCTTTTTTTTACATTCAGACCTCAGGGCAAAGAGAAATGAAATCAAAATGTTCACAAGATAACAAAAGGTTATAGAAATACACACATGACATTCAAATATACTCAGTTGCACAGTAAGCATTTACAAGTACATAATCATGATACCTGCATTCATGACAATAATGTATCTGAATATAGTAATGAGAGAGAGATAGAGTGAGTGAGTGAGTGAGTGAGTGTGTGTGTGTGTGTGTGTGTGTGTGTGTGTGTGTGTGAATGAAGGAAGGAAAGAATAAATGACTGAATGACTGAATGAATGAATGAATGAATGAATGAATGAATGAATTTTATTTATGATGGCATTAGAGTAAGCAAACAATTGCTTTCTCCAGCCCTCGAAAGGGGAAAATGTCTAAAGAAAAGGAATGAAGAAGACCACAAGAAATGAGTAAATGTTAACAAATTCATAGAAAAAACGATAAACGATAAAAGAAACAATATTATAATAAGCATCATATTTATAAGAAACAAGTATTTTATAAAAATGCGGAATGAGAGACAGACAGAGAGAGAGAGAGAGAGAGAGAGAGAGAGAGAGAGAGAGAGAGAGAGAGAGAGAGAGAGAGAGAGAGAGAGAGAGAGAGAGAGAGAGAAGAAGAAGAAAGAAAAAAGCGCGACAGAAGAGAGAGGAGATAGTATTTATAGAGAGGATGAGATAAAGAGACAGAGTGAGACGTGATGAAATACAGTAATATCATATGACATAACATAATCTGGTATACAAAGCAGAATTTGCTAAGTTTTCCATCAAGTATTCATGATACCTTTTCTTGAGCACAGTGAAACTTGTATGAACATTAAAACTAGTTAAGATGTTGTTCCAGAGGCAATCGCCAGAGTAAGTGAGACTCGATTTACATAAATCAATTTTTGGCGGTGGTACCATGATCTGGATGTTGTTACGTATTGTACTTGTAAGGTATCGCTGTTTTAGATACGGAGGAGCAAAACCAGACATTATCTTAAACAAGAAAAGCGCCTTATTATGAATGAGTTTCCATTTCAATGACAGAATACCTAAATCTTTGTAATCAGAGGCAGTCAATGACGAAGATTTCAGATGTATCAGCTTTAAGGATCTTCTATGTAGACTCATATTTGTTTTAAAACATTTTCACTGGCAGGATCCCATATTGGTGAGGCATAATTTATATGTGGTTCGATATAAGCATGGAAAAATAATTTTCGGCGATGCTTGTTTAAGAAATGCTTGATTCTAGAAATTTGATGAATCTTTTTGGATAAAGTTTTACAAGTCATCATAACATGTTGAGACCATGACAGGTCATTGTCAGTAATAAGACCAAGTACTTTGTGATGACTGACTTCCTCAATCATTACGCCATTGATTGGAGATTGTATGGAGAACGAGTTGGGTGTAAGCACATATGATTAGGTTCAGACCATGTTACTATATCATTAATACTTTGTTGCAAGGATAATGATTATCTTTCTATTCTATGATGCTTAGTGTGTATCGTTGTGTCATCTGCAAATAACTCACAAGGTGGTTCAATAAATAGGGGTAAATCGTTAATGTAAATTGAAAATAAAATAGGTCCAAGAACAAAACCTTGGGGAACACCGTAACATATGGGTAAAAGCTGGTATTTGACTTTATCAACTGAAACCATTTGCTTTTTGTCAGACAAAAACGAAGACATTTGCTTTAAAGTATTGTGAGATAACCCATATGCTTTTATCTTTCTGATAAGAAGAGTGTGATCAATAACATCGCATGCCTTTGCAAGATCTACAAAAAGAGCACCTGCTATTTCGTTGTTGTTACTATTAGTAAGCCACTGATAAACGGGGTTGGTTAGTGCTGTACGACAGGAGTGATTAGACCTAAATACTGATCGATTTGGGTGAAAAAAAGTAAATTCATTGAAATGGTTGAGTATATGTTACTTTAAATGATTCTCTATCGGTTTAGATAGTATAGATACTATCGAAATTGGCCTATAATTAGAGGGATCCGAACGATTACCATTCTTAAATATGGGTACAACTTTCGCAGCTTTAAATGCCTTTGGGACCTGATTGTTTTATATAAATAAATTGTAAACGTAAGTCAGTGTTTCAGCGATAGTAAGAGCAGTCATTTTCATTTTTTTTCCCGTCTAGGTCATCAAGGCCTCTTGTACCCGTCTGTTTTAAGTGGACAAGAACATTATATACTTCATGTACACACATAGGGGGAATGTTCAAAATGGATGTGATATTTTTGGACTAGTAGAAATCTTCTATAACATCCAACTGATTAACATTGGTTTTATTTGATTTTATCGTAGAGCTGGACATATTACAAAAATGACTATTTAGGTTTTCCACAGAGATATATTTGGGTATTGGGTGTTGTGAAGTTTTGTTGTTATTGGTTAGCTGATTGATAGCTCTCCATGTCGATCTACTGTCAGCTTTAGAGGAAATCATTTCGTGAAAATGCTTAAGTTTTGCTGAACGTTTTAAACTATTAACTTTATTTCTTTGTGTTTTGAATTCCTCGTGATTCCCCTAATCTAAAATTTCGTCTCTCTGACTGATTTCGTTTGCTATGCTTTGAGTCATCCTTGATTTTTTGTGTGGGTTTTTTGTTTTTTTTTTTTTTTTTGTTTTTTGTTTTTTTGTTTTTGTTGTTGATAATTTTTGACACGTTTTGTTTTAAACGGTGCATGGTTATAAACATTTAGGAAACTGTGATACCAGACTTCAAGTCCTTCATCAGGTTTAGTAAACTGTAAACAGATGACAGACAGGAATTCATTAAATCAAACAAAAAGAGATCTCTATCAAAACATGAGAAACTTCTATAATTGATAATCTTATGGTAGTTTTGGGGGGACTTTAATGCCACGTTTTGCCCATGTGAAGCAGATTGGTAAATGATTACTGCATCCAAATGTTGGTGGGCATAATTCTATTATATTGTTAGTCGAGGAAGCATAAATGTAATCAATTAGTGTTGCAGATGTAGAAGTAATCCTTGTGGGTTTGTCAATTAGCTGAGTTAGATTAAATGATTCATAAATATTAGTCCAAGCATTATTGAATTTCATCAAATCTATGTTGAAATCACCCATTAAGATAATTTCATCAGATACTAGCGAAATTGAAAGATCATCCATCATATATGTAAATCTATCAGTCCAATCTACACATTCAGTGGGGTTTCTATAAATAAAACCTAATACAGTTGATTTTGATCTTTTCAACTGAACTTCAATCCACACTGACACCACGTGATAATTTTCTAGCACTTCAAGTCTCCTAAAATTAATGTTTTGATGAACGTATACAAGCAGACCTGTTTATTTCAGATTGACTGAATCTTTGCGAATAAAATGGTAGTTTTACATTATAAGTTCTGAGTCAAATATGTGCTGAGATAATTTGATTCTGCGAAACCAGATATATGAAAGCCTTTACCAGATATTATACAAAAAAAGGACACATCACTTAATTTATTTATCACATGATTTATATTGAGATACCCAACTCTCAAGCCATCTTTTGATTGCCAAAGATTAAGCATACTGGTCATAATTGTCAGCAAGAGAAGATATGATGCATGCAACGCAAAAGTACAAATAATTAGAAAAGATAATCAAATAGTGCACTGAAGGTATAGATAGTGTAAATCAAACTTGTTAGGTAGATCAACAACGTTTATATAAGTATAACGTCGAAAATCTATACAAAGAGACAACAAAAGGCAGCATAGTTTCTGTACACTGTTGCAGGATTTTCTAAAGCTGCCGTTCAGCCAGGTACCTCGAACGGAAAGCATTCAACACAACGTGAATGTGTTTATGAACTAAGTCACATATTTTGTTCCGGCATACAGTGACACATGTGAATTTTAACATAAGCCATACAAATGCAACATGTGACAAAATAACAGAACCACGAAATCACTGTATATACACAATTATGGTTTTCATGATCACGCACAGGTAAATTTGTAATTAGCAAAAACGCTAAATATTTTTGACGAGCTCCTTCCAACGGCTGCCCGGCAGCTCATGAGCACAGTTCACACAGAGAGAGAGAGAGAGAGAGAGAGAGAGAGAGAGAGAGAGAGAGAGAGAGAGAGAGAGAGAGAGAGAGAGAGAGAAACGGAAAACGGAAACGGAAACGGAAATGGTTTATTCACATATAGGCCTCAGCCCCAAGTGAAGGGGTTAATATGAACATTATACAACTCAATAAGACAACATAAGCAAACAAGCATAAATGCAGATAACAAAACATAATTATATTCATTTCACGAAGTGACTATTTCTCTAAGTTTGAAAGCCTTATACAAAAACAAGGAAAAATCACGAACGTCCTTACTGTTGCTTGACGACATTAACAGACTTAATTTAAACAAAGAGGGATGTTTGTAATATTTTGCTTTTATAAACATTTCACGAATATTTTCTAGCACTGGGCAACAAAGAACAAAATGCAATTCGTTTTCTTCAGATTTGTTACATAGAGGGCAAACTAAATCATTCGTACTAGAAGTTTTGTATCTTGAGCGATGCACTGTCAGTTCTGATATTCCTAATCTAAATTTCGTTGTTATAAATTTCAAGTGTCGTCCATATCTTGCAGTAGATAAGGTTTTAAATCATGTACACTACAGAAAGTTCTGTACATATCAAGTCTCTCGCTGGTATGAATATGATTATTCCAAGTCTACCATCTACAATCAATTAGCCTTTGGCGGAAAACAGATATAAAACTATTAACACTTCCAACACCCTGTTCCATCCACACAAAACCAAATCCATATTCAAACAAACAAAGACGAACCTTAGTTACCCAGTTTTTCCTTTCCCTTGATATCTAAATCATACAACATTTTATAAGCCTTAGACGGTATCCTGCTATCTTCCATGTGAACAAGTTTGATCCAGTAGCGAATACAATTCAAAACAGAGTTTATATATATAGGATATCGGTTTGTTTCACCATAAACAAAGTCATTTGGCGTTCGCATATCTACTCCTAAAAATTTCTTTAAAGCCATCAAATGAACTGATTCACACGGAAAAAAACAGCATTATCTAGCCCCCATAACTCAGATCCATATTGCGCTATTGGTTGTATTTGGCAGTCAAAAAACTTAAAAGAATAAATTAAATGATTTATTGTTTAGCATACATAATCTTTTCATTACACATATCAAAGCACTTTTTGCTTTACTTGCAAGTTCCTTGCAAGCAGCAACAAAACTTAAACGGGTTGAGAAGAGAATTCCTAAATATCTATACACATTAACAATAGACATTGCAACCATCATAAAACCATCGCTCTCTCACACGTAAATATCCACCTTTCCGAAATACTATTATGTTACTTTTAGACATATTTACCTTTAATTGAAGAGATGTTGTTGCACGCTGTAAACTATTTAATTGTGTTTGTAGGCCTATAACTGTTTCTGAAATCAAAATAATATCGTCTGCTAACAAAAGAATAAACAATTCAAAAGCATCAAGTGGAAACACAGCACCATGCCTACCATTATTAATTACTTCTATTGCTAATTTGTTTATGAATAAAGAAAAAAAAGAACTGGGCTGCATGCATCACCATGTTTAACCCCAGAAGTACATGTTATATAATCTGTCAGTTTGGCACTACATCGGACTCAGAGAGAGAGAGAGAGAGAGAGAGAGAGAGAGAGAGAGAGAGAGAGAGAGAGAGAACTTAAATTGGAATGTTGTTTCATAAAGATGGGTATAAAATGAAAAGAAAGAAAAAGAAAAAAAAAGAAAACCGCAAACAAATGAACAAACATTAAACTAACAGAGCAGCATTCATCCATAACATTAGTTGTAGTATAATTTCAGTTCCTGTATACATAAATACACTATACAAATACACATATACATACACGGATAGGTATGTAAAAAAATAGATATGTGTATAACTCTCTCTCTCTCTCTCCCTCTCTCTCTCTCTCTCTCTCTCTCTCTCTCTCTCTCTCTCTCTCTCTCTTTGTATCGGAATTTAAAGATAAACTTATAGCATATTATAAACAAAACTGGCACTGAGAAATAGAGAGCAATGATAGGTATGAATGGTTCTATTCATTTAAATCAATATTTCAAACAGAGAAGTATATTAAGATTATAACAAATAAATGGCATAAAATCTGCTTTGCGAAGCTCAGACTGAGAGCGCTTGGACTGAATGCCAACATAAGATGGTTCGATTCAGACGTAGCAACATCTCCTTGCCCAATGTGTGGCGAAAGCCCAGAAGATGAAAATCATTTTGTTTAACTGCAAACGATGCGATGAACTCCGAAAAAACTGTACCATTTTCAATACAGCTCCAGCGCAGAGAAAAGATTTGTTCAGCATGCTGATGACAGAAAATGAAGCTATACGTTCACTTGCAAAATATGTGTCTGAGGCAATGAATAAACGGAAAACGTTCATCATCGATCCAAATACTCATTAATCAGTTAAAAATTAGTATGGGTTCTATTAGAAAAAAAAAAAAAAAGATAAAAAGGATGGGGTACATTTGGATGGTCAATCTCGACATTGTAATTATTTGATGTGTTCGTATTGATATGGTGGGTTTTGGTGTTGAGGTATAAATAATTATTTCAGTATTTATATGTACTTTAGTATGTGTTTGTATTGATATGATGTGTGTCGATGTTACATGCGTAAATATTTATTATAAGATTTATCTGTATTTTGTTTTCTGTGTACTGTCCAAACCTTGAAGACGAACTACTGAAAAAAGACACATTACCCCCCCCTGTCACATGTTCTCTAAGCTAATGTCAGAATGCCAAAGTGTAGCAAATCTCATTAGTTTATGTTGTTCCTTTTTTTCTGTTCCATTTGATCTATTTTGTACCATTTTGTTCTGATTAGTGCCTACTATGTCACCAGAGCTTTTCAGCTAATGACATTAAACATTTCAGTGTTTCAGTGTTTCTCTCTCCCTCACACACACACACACACACACACACACACACACACACACACACACACACACACACACACACACACATTCTGAATGACTTTGTAGAAAGTTGGATGGTCGAGCTTTTTATTTTCGTTTTTAATCTTAATAATATGTTGTATTTTAAGATTTTGTTGTAGTTGTTGTTGTTTGTTTTTCTTTTTCCTCTTAGCAATGTGTCAATTTCTCTGTAAACCGTTGTTATTTTTTTGTTCATACATTGTCCCCTTTGCCAAAGGATAGTATTGTCAATGGCAATAAAACAGTGTCCGTGTCCGTCTCTCTCTCTCTCTCTCTCTCTCTCTCTCACACACACACACACACATACACACGCACACCACACACACACACACACACACACACACACACACACACACACACACACACACACACACACACACACACACACACACACACACACACACACACACACACACCGATCAATACCAAAATACTACGAAAGGAAAAAAAAAAGATATAAAAAGAAAAGCGACAACTTAGAAATAATAAAGGGCAAAGAAGCCCGATTATTAACTATACCAGCTGAAGACCAGCTCAATATCCACCGTGTTAGTTATTGATCACCATTGTCCGGCCCAGTTATCTGAGTCATTATTAACGGTTAGACGGTCACCAAGTGCCTTGCACTTCCGTGCACATAGTTGGTGTGTGTGTGTGTGTGTGTGTGTGTGTGTGTGTGTGTGTGTGTGTGTGTGTGTGACAGAGACAGAGACAGAGATAGAAAGAAAGAGAGAAGGAGATAGAAAAATACGGGGTTTGGGGAGTGAGGGGTATGACCATTATTGGTTTACTGCCAATATTTGCATTTCACCCGAATCATCATCCGGGAAAGGAAGGGGGAAAAAAAAAAGGATTTGGGAATAATGACTGGAATCTGCAAGAACGTTTACATCACACACACACACACACACACACACACACACACACACACACACACACACACACACACACACACACACACACACACACACACACACACACACACACACACACACACACATATAAATATATAGATTATTCAACAGGATAAATTTACGAACTTGCATTATAGGTCTAGTTATGCAGACACAGGCACACTGCAAACGAACCGCAAACAGCATCACTTTCATCCTGAATACGCATATATATATATATATATATATATATATATATATATATATATATATATATATATATAAACGCCAGCAAACGAATGATAAGCATTATCAAGAGGATGGATTTACCCACTTGCAATAAAAAATGTGC
The DNA here is from genome assembly GCF_041734735.1 of Babylonia areolata. Lineage (NCBI taxonomy): Eukaryota > Metazoa > Mollusca > Gastropoda > Neogastropoda > Buccinidae > Babylonia > Babylonia areolata. The sequence goes on along the minus strand of NC_134882.1, from coordinate 48,286,361 downwards.
AGACACAAGCCTGCTGCGAACGAATCATAAACGTTATCAAGGGGATACAGTAAAGCACTTTCAATGGAAATGCGCACAACGCACGCAAGATATGAGCAAACGCTCAGCGAGCATGAAATGTGAGCGGGAGATAAAGGGGGCTTTTCTCTCTGGCAATGAGCATCCAGATCAATACAATACCATGCATGGTCTCTCTCTTTCCGCATACCTTCTCTCGGTTTCGGTTTCTGTCTCTGTCTTTCTCAGAGTCTGACCTCTCTGTCCCCTGTCTCTGTTTCTGTGTCTGTCTGTCTGTCTGTCTGTCTCTCTGTCCTCCCCCCCCCCCCCGCCTCGTTTTATGTCTTTGTCAATGTCTGTCTCCCTGTCCCTCTGCTCATTTCTATTTGCCTGCATGCCTGCGTGCCTGTCTGTCTGCTTATCCATCTATCTGTCTGTCTGTCTGTCTCTCCCTCTCTCTCTATGTGTGAGTGTGTCCCCTCTCTCTCTCTATCATCTCCCTCTCTCCCTGTGTGTGTGTGTGTGTGTGTGTGTGTGTGTGTGTGTGTGTGTGTGTGTGTGTGTGTGTGTGTGTGTGTGTGTGTGTGTGTGTGTGTGTCCTCTCTCTCCCCATCTCTCTATATGTGAGTGTGTCCCCCCTCTCTCTGTCATCTCTCTGTCTATGTATGTGTGTGTCCTCTCTCTATCTCTATGTGTGTCCCCTCTTTCTCTCTCTCTTTGTCTTTCATTAAAATGTTTTCTGAATGTACCGATTCACTCATCCAATACTGTATTATGTGGAGAAACAGGCAGATATCCTAAAAAAAAACCTTTGTGAAATGCATAAAATATTGGTTGAAATTATTGAAGCTTCCGCAATCACGTTTGTGCAAACAGGCTTATGATATGATTTTATTACAAATGGAATTAGGTAAAGAAAACTGGGCTTATTATGTTAAAAAGATTCTGTCCGAACATGGTTTTGGAATTGTGTGGATGTCTAAGGAAGTGGGAAATGAGCAGCAGTTTATTTCGGAATTTAAAGATAGACTTGTTTGTTCTTTTAAACAAAATTGGCATTCTAATATGGAAACTAAAGAAAATGTAGTTGTTTTTTTTCATTCAAACGTGTACTTCAAACGGAAAAATTCCGGACAGTCATCACAGATCAATGGCAAATAATAGACTTTGCAAACTTTCGACTAAGGACACTTGGATTTAATGCAAATAAAAGATGGTTTCAGCCTGGGACATCCACAGAATCACCATGCCCTTTGTGTGCTTCTTGTACAGATGATGAAAAACATTACTTGTTTCAATGTAAATCATTCGACAGGGTAAGATATACGTGTGTTTTTTTTTTTTTTTTTTCAATCTGAAGTAGCTAAAAGGCACGACATTGTTTCTGCTTTGTCGTCTGATGATGATCTTACAATGTCAATAGCTAAATTTCTTGTAGAAGCACAGAGAATAAGATGTAGTTTTACTATATATTCAGAACAATATCAGAGTAAATGAGGCGGATGGCAATGTGTAATGTATATTATCTTGTGTTCAGACTGTAAGCCAGATAATAAGGTAGACATTAATTAATATCACACATAGAATGGATGGTTGTGTTCCGTTTTTTTGTGTGTTTTTTTTTTCTTTGTTCTTTTTTTAAAGCTTCCCTATTGTAAGGGTGTTGTATTTCAATGAGAGCTATTTTGTTTTTCTTTGTTTGCTTGTTTAATTTTGATTTAATGGATTAAACAGTGTGTGTGGTATTATACTTGTGGTGACATAAGAAATAACCCTTACCACCCCCTTGTCAATAGACCTATGCAGGTAATGACAATAAAATAACAAAGCGTCAAAGCGTCTCTGCCATCTCTCTTTCTATATGTGAGTGTGCCCCCCCCCTCTCTCTATCATCTCTCTCTGTCTCTATATATGTATGTGTGTGTGTCCTATCTCTCTCTGTCTCTGTGTGTTTGTGTTTGTCCTCTCTCTCTCTCTCTCTCTCTCTCTCTCTCTCCCTCTCTCCTCCGGATGGTGCATTTGCAACTCTTGTTAATTTTCTACCCTATCGTCTCAAGACCATAGGGGGACACCACTGAAGACCAAGGAACCAGTTCTCTCCATTTCTCTCTGTTCCGCGTTTCTTTCAAGGCATCGCTTAGTCTCAGGCCTGTCCGTTCTGGCATATTATCATCCTACTCATTTTCTGTTTGCCTCTCCCTCTCCTTCCTTGCATTGTGGTTTGCTGCAGACTTGTCTTGGCAAGTCCTCTTGATCGTAATCATTGCCCGTACCATTTCACTTTTTCATTCCTTAATTGCTGTTAGAGACTGTGGTAAGCATCACTGGAGCGGTGGCCATGTGGATATATTCCCAAGTAGGAAACGAGTGTCCACTGGTTCGGACCTGGTTTGTTACGCCCCTCCTCCAGTTTCAGTTTCTCAAGAAGGCATCTCTGCGTTCGGAGAAATCCATACACGCTACACCTCATCTTTTAGGCAGATGTCTGACAGCAGCATAGCCCAACGCGCCAGGCCTTGAGCGCATGCATGTAATTTTTTTTACCAATCAGAGTGGGTTTCTGCTACGAAAATTCGCCAAACGACAAGAGTTTTGTTGCCATGGGTTCTTTTTTCAGTGCGCCAAATGCGTGCTGCACACGGGACCTCGGTTTATCGTCATATCTGAATGGCGATATGCTCAGTTTGATTTTCCAGTCAGTCTTTGGAGAAAGGGCGAGTGCAGGATTCAAATCCAGTCCCTCATGGACACTGTGTTGGCAGATACGCGTCTTAACCATTCTGCCTCTGACCACCCCTTCTCTACTGGATATTGGGTGGTAGTCTGGGTGCTAATCTTTCGGGTGATACGATAAACAGAGGCCCCGTGTGCAGTGTGCACTCGGAGCACGTGACTGAACGTACGGCAATGAAGTGATTGGCAAAATTACGGAGAGAGTCGTTCTCACAATTCGCCTTGCAGGCTTGATGTGCACGCTCTGTTCCTCTTTTTCATATTTGATTAGTCTTTTAAATAACCATTTTTTTTGTGAATGGGGTCACCGTCTTTGCCATGACCTGGACAACACCGTGGTATCTTTTTCTTCGACTTTGCACCATGGATAACAGAAATACGTTTGAATTTCTTTGGTCCCTCTCTCTTCTCTGTATCATGGCAAGATCGCCAACAACTGTGAGTGATCTCTTCGCACGGCCTGCCAGTGTCGATGTGTCGTTTTGTCAGTTCCCGTGCACTCTTCCAGCACACGTGAAACCCAAATGACACCAACAAACACAGTGTTTCTTCCGTGGCTCACTCTCGTGAGCAGCTCGTGGATTATCAAAACCAGTGTTCATCTTATCTGACGTCGACCAGCGCCTCCCCAGTTTTTTTTTTTTTCCTCCCTCTTATCATGGACGTGCGCTCTCTGCACCACACTGTGCCGGCGCCTGTAGAGACTCGGAATTCATTCCCGCTGCTTGCCCTGTCTCAGGAAGCCTGCCAGGAAGAAGCGTCCTTGCAGAGGAGGTCGTAGGAAGCAGGGCAGGAAGATTTCTGTTTGGATTTCCAGCCGTAGGAAGCAGGGCAGAAAGATTTCTGTTTGGATTTCCAGCCGTAGGAAGCAGGGCAGGAAGATTTCTGTTTGGATTTCCAGCCGTAGGAAGCAGGGCAGGAAGATTTCTGTTTGGATTTCCAGCCGTAGGAAGCAGGGCAGGAAGATTTATGTTTGGATTTCCAGCAGTAGGAAGCAGGGCAGGAAGATTTCTGTTTGGATTTCCAGCCGTAGGAAGCAGGGCAGAAAGATTTCTGTTTGGATTTCCAGCCGTAGGAAGCAGGGCAGAAAGATTTCTGTTTGGATTTCCAGCCGTAGGAAGCAGGGCAGGAAGATTCTTGTTTGGATTTCCAGCCGTAGGAAGCAGGGCAGGAAGATTTATGTTTGGATTTCCAGCAGTAGGAAGCAGGGCAGGAAGATTTCTGTTTGGATTTCCAGCCGTAGGAAGCAGGGCAGGAAGATTTCTGTTTGGATTTCCAGCCGTAGGAAGCAGGGCAGGAAGATTTCTGTTTGGATTTCCAGCCGTAGGAAGCAGGGCAGGAAGATTTCTGTTTGGATTTCCAGCCGTAGGAAGCAGGGCAGGAAGATTTCTGTTTGGATTTCCAGCCGTAGGAAGCAGGGCAGGAAGATTTCTGTTTGGATTTCCAGCCGTACCTCACCCACCAACAGCACTGTAAGTCTGTTCCATCTCTCTCACTCAGTCATCTGTTCCATCTCTCTCACTCAGTCATCTGTTCCATCTCTCTCACTCAGTCATCTGTTCCATCTCTCTCACTCAGTCATCTGCTCCATCTCTCTCACTCAGTCCTCTGTTCCATCTCTCTCACTCAGTCATCTGCTCCATCTCTCTCACTCAATCATGTTCCATCTCTCTCACTCAGTCATCTGTTCCATCTCTCTCACTCAGTCATCTGTTCCATCTCTCTCACTCAGTCATCTGTTCCATCTATCTCACTCAGTCATCTGTTCCATCTCTCTCACTCAGTCATCTGTTCCATCTCTCTCACTCAGTCATCTGTTCCATCTACCTTACTCAATCATCTGTTCCATCTCTCTCACTCAGTCATCTGTTCCATCTACCTTACTCAATCATCTGTTCCATCTCTCCCACTCAGTCACCTGTTTCATCTCCCTGACCTCACTCAATCGTTCTCGGAAATGTAACCTTTCTAACCTTATCAAGTTTGACACCATTATTTCCGCCCAAGAACATTCCCATTCTTGTAAAATAATGTCTTAACACCCAGTCGGGCAGAAACAAAACAGATGGAGTGTGTGACTTGATCATCGAAGGAAACTATGATGTGGTGTTTTTAACTGAGACATGGCTTAGACCTACCGGTGATGAATGTGATATTGTTAATTTGACCCCTCCTGGTTTTGCTTTGAAATCTGTCCCTAGAGAGAATGGTGTTGGTGGTGGACTTGCTATTTTGTTTAGTGACAGTTTAGCTTGCAGCATACACGTTTCCACTCAAGACCTTGATTTTAAGTCCTTTGAAGTGTGTGAAACGGCTGTGCCACGAGAACCAGCATGTTACATTCCTCACAGTCTATAGACCCCTACCCAACAAAAAGAACAAACTTTCTAGCAAAATGTTTATCGATGAATTTTGTAATTTGCTGGGTTGTTGTATCTCACATTTAACATTTTTGTTAGTGCTTTTAATTTTCATTATTATTCAACTTCTGATGCAAATGTTGCTTCTCTTAAAAAAAAAAACTTGAAAACCATTGTTTACAACAGTTTGTTAAGGCTACCACCCACCGTCACGGTCACATATTAGATTGGGTCTTATCAAACAGTGAGAACAGTGTGACAGATCTTCTTATTGTTGACAATCTCATCTCTGACCACTCTGTGATATCATTCAATCTTATCTTGAAAAAAGGCCTGAGTTGTGTTTCGCTTGGCCAATGAGATGATCGGGAAGGATGTCCGAACTGTTATGCCCAGCAATATACCTTGCGAAAATCTAGCTGATAAGTTTATTGAATATTTCACTATTAATATAGAGATGATTAGAAGTAGCTTAGATTCTCCTACTGATGTTGGCGAACCTGATACTTTTAATGGAACACAGATCACTACATTCCAGACAATTACCAAGGAACAGATCAGTGATGCCAAATAAATCATGCAGTCAGTCTCGATCCTATCCCACATTCTATATTTTACCATTTGTTTTGAAGAATTACTTCCAGCTATAGCCAATATCATGAATATATCCTTGATCTCAGGTGTTGTCCCGCAGTCCTTCAAGCATGCCTTGGTGTGTCCCCTTTTGAAGAAAGCTAGTCTTGATCCCGAAAACCTGAAACACTTTAGACCAGTATCAAACCTCCCATTTCTTCCAGAACGTATTGGGCTTTGCCAGCTTATGAAACATCTTGAGATCCGCAGTCTCCTGGAGCCATTTCAGTCAGCATACAGTAAGGGACACAGCACGGAAACGGCCTTGTTACGTGTGGCCAATGACGCGTTGCTAGCTTCTGATGCAGGCAAGGTATCCATTATGTTACTACTGGACCTTTCTGCAGCATTTGACACAATAGACCATGTCATTATGGTAAGAAAGTTGCGTGCTGTGTTCGAACTCAATGTTCTGAAATGGTTTCATTCCTACTTATCAGGTCGCACACGCTCTGTTCTTGTAAATGGAAACCAGTCTTTTCCATCTGTGCTCAGATATGGGGTACCACAAGGTTCCGTCCTGGGACCAGTAATCTTTACAATATACACACAGCATCTAAGTTTGATCATCCAACAGTCTGTATCTCACTATCATCTGTTTGCTGACGAGTCTCAACTACACGATTCTACTATTCCCTCTGGAATTCCATGTTTGGCTTCTAAATTTAAAATTGTTATAGAAAATGTAGCAAAGTGGATGAAACAAAACAAACTAAAAGTGAATGATGACAAGACAGAACTCAAGTTGACTAGTAATACAAATAAGCTCAAGCAGATAACTACAACGTCTATCATTTATTCTGACATAGAAATTTATTTCTCTAGTTCTGTCCGCAGTTTTGGTTTTTACCTGGATTCATCCCTTAGGGTAGAAACTCATGTGAACTGCCTGTGTAAAGTTCTGTATTTCAGCTTCGTAAGATTAGTAAACTCCGCCCCTTCCTGTCTGTTGATGCTGCCAACAGACTTCCTGTTACCTTCATTTTATCCCGCCTCGATTATTGCAATTATGTCTTAGCTGGCCTTCCCAATGATAAACTCTGCGAACTCCAGAAAATACAGGATAGTGAAGCTCGACTTGTCCATAAAACGTCGAGGAGAGTGAGTGCTACTGCTCTCCTGCGGACACTTCATTGGCTGTCTGTTCAAGCCAGAATTGAATATAAAGTTGCCTGTCTGTGCTTTCAGTGCCTGAATTGTGATACCGCACGCTCATGTTTTTCTGAGCTTGTTTACCCGTACTTGCCAAACAGAACATTGAGATCTCTTGTCTCCTCCCAGATAACTGTTCCCCGATACTTTCTTTACTCCTGTAGGAAGAGGTAATTTTCTGTCTTCGGCCCAACAACTGGGAATTCTCCGCCTTTGATCTGAGATAAACAACTCATTTATTTACCTTTAAAGCAAATCTTAAAACTTATCTCTAAAAAGATACTTGCCATAACTCAAAACAGTGCTGTTGTCCCAGGCTCTTGGCAATGTGAGTGTAAATGATGGGTGAGAAGAGCGAATGGGGGTGGGTAGATGGGTGGTGGTGGTGTGAATCGAAAGGGGGAATGACTGGCGATTTTTACCTTTTCTATACAGAACTTTATTTTACAATTTTTACAAAATCTATGGAATGCAAATAACATTTATGTTACTTTTTACAAGTATGTATTTTAAGTGAAAATTGCTATTATCTCAGGCGTTTAATCGTGTGTGTGTGTGTGTGTGTGTGTGTGTGTGTGTGTGTGTGTGTGTGTGTGTGTGTGTGTGTGTGTGTGTGTGTGTGTGTGTGTGTGTGTGTGTTGGAATGTAACAGTTGTAGTATTGAGAGTATGTTACTTTGTGGGTTTTGTGCGTTGCGTTTTTATAATGATTCTGTTTGTGTTTCTGTTACTTTTCATTTGTACTTTGTGGTTTTTGTGCGTTGTGTTTTTATAATATTAATAATTCTGTTGATGTTTCTGCTACTTTTCATGTGCTTTCTTGTTTCACTTTAGGTGCTGGATTTGTAAAGCACCCAGAGCTTGCCTATGCTTAAATTATAGCGCTATATAAAAATAAGTTATTATTATTATTATTATTATTATTATTATTATTATAATTGTCATTATTATTATTATTATTATTATTATTATTATTATTATTATTATTATAATTGTCATTATTATTATGTTGAAAAACCTACTTTGATAGCAAAACAAATACATATCCAGACCCGCTCTTAACGAAAGGAGCAACCTGATTTTCACACAGACAAATTCATGACAAAAAAAGAACAACTCAAACTCAGAAAGAAGTTGGGGTCATTCATTACTCATTTAATTTATCTGGATCACTGGCCACATTTCTCGGAGAATGAAGACTCAGCTGTGAAATTATTGGACTCATTGCTGCATTTATCGTGTTCTTATTTATCCTTCGCAAGCGAAGATTAGCATGACCTTCACACTGGGAGGGTCTGTAGATGACTAATAAGACGAATCCGAGCTCTAAAGCGTCGGTGGCTCTGCGGACAGGAGTGGAGCTAATGCTGCCCAGGTGTACGTCAGTCTGGCGCCTCCTCCTGGCGTTGCTGGTCTTTCAGAATGGTGATGTCGATCCTCTGCTCCTCATAGGCGGCGACACCTGCTGCACCATGCCGAGTGATTGAAGGATAGAGCTTCCCATGTTGTTAGGTCAATGTTGCAGCGCTTGATGTGGGGCTGGTCTTTAAGGAATCGTTGTGTCGCTTCTCCTGGTCCCCGCGAGAACGCTCTCCTGCACACTGCTCTCCGTAGAACAGTCTCTTGGGGAGGCACTCGTCGGTCATGCGAACAACATTTTGTATTTGTATTTGTATTTCTTTTACCACATCAGATTTCTCTGTGTGAAATTTGGGCTGCTCTCCCCAGGGAGAGCGTGTCGCTACACTACAGCGCCACCCATTTTTTTGTATTTTTTCCTGCGTGTACTTTTATTTGTTTTTCCTATCGAAGTGGATTTTTCTACAGAAATTTTGCCAGGAACAACCCTTTTGTTGCCGTGGGTTCTTTTTACGTGCGCTAAATGCATGCTGCACACGGGACCTCGGTTTATCGTCTCATCTGAATGACTAGCGTCCAGACCACCACTCAAGGTCTAGTGGAGGGGGAGAAAATATCGGCGGCTGAACCGTGATTCGAACCAGCGCACTCAGATTCTCTCGCTTCCAAGGCGGACGCGTTACCTCTAGGCCATCACTCCATTGGAGCTGGGACCTCATCAGTAATGCGTGAGTGCTTTCCTGCTCTGATTTCTACGGGATCTCTATGCCAGGGCTGTGATTCTGCCAGCTGACATGAAGAATTCTTCCCA
>NC_134882.1:48252317-48272317 GCF_041734735.1 Babylonia areolata | reverse complement strand
GTGGTGAGACCAGAGACGGCATGTAAGTAATGCAGTCTGGTAGACATTGTCCGACAATGATTACTAAAGCGCGTTGGGTTACGCTGCTGGTCAGGCATCTGCTTAGCAGATGTGGCGTAGCGTATATGGAATTGTCCGAACGCAGTGACGCCTCCTTGAACTGAACTGACTAATCATCTATTCATAACAACACATTGATTTTAACTGTCTTCAATTATTTTGAATCTGTGGACAAAAACTGCTTAATTTGTCGGCTTCGAGCAAACATGTTTGGTCAGTCTTATTAATCGAAAATGAAGGATCATACATTAGTGTGCCGAGTCAATAATGTACTTTTGTATAGATCATGACAATAACTTGTTTAATTACGTTTGTTTGGCGTGAACGAGGACTTTCCCAAGTTTTGGATAATTCCATAGATTTTGGAAACTTCTTAATATGAAGCAAACCTCAAGGGACAGGAAATTTCTTGATTTTAAGCAAACAGCGTGGTTAAGATCGCTAATGGAACCCAGTCCCCGGTGCACCATACGTCAATACTGTCTGTGGACTTCCTGTGTCGGCACTCGGATCGAAGACTTTGCTAGTGTGGGTATGCTGGTTTCAGTTCTTGAAGTCGACACATTTTCGTTGTCATTTCTACTCTGTGTAGTGTGTGTGTGTGTGTGTGTGTGTGTGTGTGTGTGTGTGTGTGTGTGTGTGTGTGTGTGTGTGTGTGTGTTGTGTTGTGTTGTGTGTGTGTGTTGTGTGTGTGTGTGTGTGTGTGTGTGTGTGTGTGTGTGTGCGCGCGCGCGTGTGATTCGGAGTCAGACTCAGACTCAGACTCAGACTCCTTTTATTTGTTATAAAACCCATCGAAGGAATTATGGACACTATAAACATAATACAGCAAACAAATCAAAGCAATAAATTGTGTGTGGAGAGGGGGGGGGCTGTTTGTGTGTGTGCGGGTGTGTGTGTGTGTGTGTATGTGTGCGTGCGTGTATGCGCGCACGTGTGTATGTGTGTGTGAGCGAGCGAGCGCGCGCGCGAGCGCGTGTGTATGTGTATTCTTGCTGTCTTGCTTGCCCTCTGGCTAGCATACATTCATTCACACTGAGACGGCACTGTTGCCCAGTTCCAGAACGCAGCGTAGATTGAAGGAGCTGGACAGTATAGTTTAAGATAGAGACGTGGTTCAGGCCGAACTGAATGGAAGTGTGGAAGGATTTCATTCCCACTCGGCACAACTTGTATTGATCGTTGCCTGGTGTATGTAGGGGGATGGAGGGGGTTGGGGGCGGGGGGTGAGCGGGGGCGGGGGGGGGGGGGGGGGGGGGGAGCGGAGTTGGGGGAGGAGTTGGGGGTAAACAGCGGGCTGTCCTGACGACGTATCTTGTTCATCAACACTGGGCTGCCTATCTGCCTGCGGGATACATACGTCCACATTTAGAGAGGGCCCGGTTTCTTCTTTTTTCCTCTCTCTCTCTCTCTCTCTCTCTCTCTCTCTCTCTCTCTCTCTCTCTCTCTCTCTCTCTCTCTCTCTTATTTCTTTATTTGCAATGTTGATTGGTTTCGTACCAGTTTCTGCAACGCTTAGGTGTTCAAAATGAGCATTCAGACTGGAAATAAAACAGTTAATTTTCTGTGTTATACTTTTTTTTTTCCATTGCCATCCCTGTCATCATCATTATCACCATCTTGTTGTTCTTGTTATTGTTGTTGTTTTTCTTCTTGCTTCTTGTTCTTCTTGTTCTCCTTATGTGTGATTCTAAGGATGAATGGAGAGAGAGAGAGAGTAAATAGGAGGATGGGTGAAGTGATTGATATTCTTGATGAATGGACGGAAGGAAGTGATGTTGTATGGACGAATAGAGGTATGATGGATGGTAGACGGGTGAACCCTTTCTACAAATCAAATCAGATTAAAAAAAAAAAAATATTATGTACGTATTCACATTGAAATGAATTTGTGCAATCGCATGCTCAACAACAACAGCAGCAACAACAACACACACATAGACACACACACGCACACATACGCGCGCACACACACGCACTCATACATACGCACGCACACACACACCCACACACACACTCACACACACACACACACACATTCGCACACGCGCACACAATATATCACGAGAATAGATTAATTTTAGAACGTTTTTGATATACAAAAGAACCACCCACATTACCCGTTAAAGAAGTCACTCACATGTATACTCCCTCATCCCATTCATCCCACCAATACTTATATGTACACATGTGTATGCTCGAACACACACTCCCTCGTGCACGCAAAACGTCTGAACTTAGAACCTGTCTGCTGGTGAAGTTCAGGGGATACAGTGTCACAATCCTATCGGTGAGATTGTTGCAAGGTTTGATTCTGTGCGCAAATGGCTGTGGGGATGAACGAATTCGTGCAACGAGACGTTCTTGTGCGTGGAGCTCAAAACTGACCACTTAACTCTCTCCATACGAACGGCGAAAGAGACGACGTTAACAGCGTTTCACCCCAATTACCATCATCAAAATATTACAAGCGGAAGGCTCTTATACTGAAGACGCGAATGTTGACAAAGAATACCACAATTCTGACGACGGAAGCTAAAGGTTGGGTCATTCAGACACCCACTGGACATCCGAGGGGTCTGTGTTGAGGAGAAGAAAGGACTGGCCGTACTGAGTGAGTTAAGATTGTTTGAAATAGTTTTCTTAGCGTTGATAATTGTTGGTTGTTTTTTTTTAAGAATCATTTCTAATTCCACTGGATTTCGACAAATCTGACTTAAGGCATAAAAGAACTTAATTTTTAACGCTTTGCAAACTCAGTATTGTTAAGATCGCTTATGCAACCCAAATGCAAATCATCACACAGGCCAGATACTGAGTGGTATTACTGCATTGAACAAACCTGACATGATAACACACATTTGACTGAATTTTATAATTTACTATATTGTGATAGACAAACTGTTTGATTGACAGAATGATTGATTAATCATACATCACTCAGGGAGCACTGTTTGGTTTAGATGCGTGTCCAGTACTTTATTTTACAGTGTGAAACATATGTATGATTACAACAATGTGCTCTCTCATTCACACATATACAGACACACATACACACATACACACACACACACACACACACACACACACACACACACACACACACACACACACACACACACACACACACACACACACACACACACACACACACACACACACACGCTGGCGTACAGACGAAAGGGTAAACTGCCTTCATAATCAGACAATTGACAGAAAATACACACAGCGCATGTATTTTACATCTCCCACATGTGTGTCTGTCTCATGATAGCACTTTTAAACTGCAGGTTTCTGGTGCTGCTGTCCTGGTTCAGTTTGCTGCTGGTGTTTCTGGCACAACAATCGATGCAATAGTTTTCTGTTCTGTTCAACTGAGCGTTGTACTGTTGATGCATTATTCAAAACACATATCAATCAAAAGGCGTAGGGGGGAGCGGTGGCATAATGGGTTCAGCGTTGTATACCGATCCAGTGTTTCAATGGTAAACAAGGTTCGCAGTCTCGTTTCGGCATGGTGTTGTGTTCTTGGGAAAGGTACTTTACTCCAATTTTCCGCCTTCCACCCAGGTGTGAATAGGTACCTGACTTGGAGTGATGGCCTAGAGGTAACGCGTCCGCCTAGGAAGCGAGAGAATCCGGGCGCGCTGGTTCGAATCACGGTTCAGCCACCGATATTTTCTCCCCCTCCACTTGACCTTGAGTGGTGGTCTGGACGCTAGTCATTCGGATGAGACGATAAACCGAGGTCCCGTGTGCAGCATGCACTTAGCGCACGTAAAAGAACCCACGGCAACAAAAGGGTTGTTCCTGGCAAAATTCTGTAGAAAAATCCACATCGATAGGAAAAACAAATAAAACTGCACGCAGGAAAAAAAAAAAGAAAAAAAAAAGGGTGGCGCTGTAGTGTAGCGACGCGGTCTCCCTGGGGAGAGCAGCCCGAATTTCACACAGAGAAATCTGTTGTGATAAAAAGAAATGCAAATACAAATATACAAATACACACAGACACAGACACAGACACAGACACACACACAGACACACACAGACACACAGACACAGACACACACACACACACACACACACACACACACACACACACACACACACACACACATGCTGGCGTACAGACGAAAGGGTAAACTGCCTTCATAATCAGACAATTGACAGAAAATACACACAGCGCATGTATTTTACATTTCCCACATGTGTATCTGTCTCATGATAGCACTTTTAAACTGCAGGTTTCTGGTGCTGCTGTCCTGGTTCAGTTTGCTGCTGGTGTTCCTGGCACAACAATCGATGCAATAGTTTTCTGTTCTGTTCAACTGAGCGTTGTACTGTTGATGCATTATTCAAAACATATCAATCAAAAGGCGTAGGGGGAGCGGTGGCATAATGGGTTCAGCGTTGTATAGCGATCCAGTGTTTCAATGGTAAACAAGGTTCGCAGTCTCGTTTCGGCATGGTGTTGTGTTCTTGGGAAAGGTACTTTACTCCAATTTTCCGCCTTCCACCCAGGTGTGAATAGGTACCTGACTTGGAGTGATGGCCTAGAGGTAACGCGTCCGCCTAGGAAGCGAGAGAACCTGGGCGCGCTGGTTCGAATCACGGTTCAGCCACCGATATTTTCTCCCCCTCCACTTGACCTTGAGTGGTGGTCTGGACGCTAGTCATTCGGATGAGACGATAAACCGAGGTCCCGTGTGCAGCATGCACTTAGCGCACGTAAAAGAACCCACGGCAACAAAAGGGTTGTTCCTGGCAAAATTCTGTAGAAAAATCCACATCGATAGGAAAAACAAATAAAACTGCATGCAGGAAAAAATACAAAAAAAGGGTGGCGCTGTAGTGTAGCGACGCGCTCTCCTTGGGGAGAGCAGCCCGAATTTCACACAGAGAAATTTGTTGTGATAAAAAGAAATACAAATACAAATACTTGAGATGCGGAAGGTTGAAACGACGGAGAGGGTGTGGATTCATCTTCCTCTTGCCAGCCCTAGGCACAGTGAATGATGAAGAAATTCACTGCCCCGATGGCCGTAACATGTCATTGAAGCATTACCATTTAATGTAATGCCTGTTACATGCTGTGTCCCCTTGTGTCCCAGGTCTATTCTACGTGTTTCAGTTTCATGCAGTGAGTCCTTGCTTCAAGTAGCCGTGAAAAGGTTTCGACACCTTAACTCACTCAGTACGGCCAGTCCTCTCTTCTCCTCTACACAGACCCCTCGGATGTCCAGTGGGTGTCTCAATGACCCAACCTTTAGCTTCCGTCGTCAGAATTGTGGTATTCTTTGTCAACATTCACCTCTTCAGTATTTGAGCCTTCCGCTTGCAATATTTTGATGGTGGTAATTGGGGTGAAACACTGTTAACGTCGTCTCTTTCGCCGCTCGTATGGAGAGAGTTAATCTGATTAAACACTTTTTTTTAAAATCAACTTGAAAAACAACAACAACAACAAAATAACAACAACAAACAAAAAACAAACAAACAAACAAAAACAACAACAACAACAAAAAAACAAACAAACAAACAAATAAACAACAACAACAAAACAAAACATGACGACTGTTTCAGATCAGCACTGCCGAGCAAATGTAAAAGGCTACAGAAGTTTTATCTTATTTTATTTTTGTATCTTTTATAAGACAAAGCTAGTGCAAGCCATCACTACTAGAACTGCATCAATATTGCCCTGTAATGTAACGTGAACGACCAAAGTCTGTGATGGACTTGTTTTCTGGCGACCACTCGGGTACCACTACCAATGCTAGACCTGTCTCAATATTGCTTTGGAACGTGACGTTAATAATAATAATAATAATGGTATTTATATAGCGCTGGATCTTGTGCGGAGACAAATCAAAGCGCTTTCGCACCAGTCATTCACACGCATGCATAACTATAATACTGTAGAAACTAAAGACAAGAAAGGGCAGGCAAGGGAGACTATTTTGGGAAGAGGTGGGTTTTAAGGCCAGACTTGAAAGAGCTGAGTGTGGAGACTTGACGAAGCGAAAAAGGAAGTTCATTCCAATCGCAAGGTCCAGAACAGAGAAAGAACGGCGGCCAACAGTCGAGTGTTTGAATCTGGGTATGCGTAAACAGAGTGGATCCGAGGCCGATCGTAGTGAGCGAGATGGAGTGTAGAGGTGAAGGCAGCCGTTAGTTTCAGTTCAGTTCAATTCAGTTCGGTTACTCGAGGAGTTGTCACTGCATCCAGATAAAAATCCATATACGCTACACCACATCTCCTAAGCAGATGCCTAACACAGCAGCGTAACCCAAACGCGCTTAGTCAGGCATTCATCATCATCCGTTTGACGTCCACAGTCATCATGTTGACTATTCTGACGTTTCAGGAACAATAATATAAACTAAATGAAGTAAAACAAATGGATAAATAAATGAATAAATGGACAAGTAATTAAACAAATGAATTCATTAAATGATGAAAAAAAACCTTAATGAAAATAAGATAAAATGAAAAAAAGCTGATAGAAATAGAATACAGAAACAATAATGTTACAAATAAAAAAAAATGAACATCAATAATGATAATTTCATAAATATCTAAACAAACAAATGTAAGTTAGCACACACACACACACGCACGCACGCACGCACGCACGCACGCACGCACGCACACACACACACACACACACACACACACACACATGAGCAACAGGTGTGCAACAAATGTATAACGTAAAGAATGAAAATTGTTTAATGAATCAGTGCTAGTACTAGCTATCACAACTACAACCGCCTCTTGCCCTGTATCGTGAACGTGAGTGAAGATTGGCTGTGATGGGAGTTATGTGGTGTTGGCCTTGTGGTAAAGCGTCTGCCTCGAAAGCGAGAGAATCTGAACACACAGGTTCGAATCCCACACTGACCATTAGTTTCTTCCCTCCACTACAGCTTGAGTGGTGATCTTGCTGCTAGTCGTTCGGATCAGACGATAAACCGAGATTCCGCGTGCAGTGTGCACTGAGCGCACGTAAAAGAACCCACGGCAGCAAAACGGTTGTGCCTTTCAAAATTCTGTAGAAAAACGCACTTTGATAGGAAAACAAATACGGTCGCAGGCAGAAAAAACAAACAAACAAACAAACAAACAAAAAAACGGTTAGAAAGAAAGGTTGGCGCTCTCACTTTTGCATCGCTCTCTCACTGCAGAGCACAGCCCGATTTTCACACACAGAAATCTGTTTTGACAAAAAAAGCAGCACAACACAACGCGACCCAACCAAAAACATGACGCGACACGACACGATACGACACGACACGGCACGACACGACCACAACCACAGAACAGCACAGCACCACCTGAACCTGAACCTGAACCACAACACAACACAACACAACACAGCACACAACACAGCACAGCACAGCACAGCACAGCACAGTACTACCTCAACCTGAACCTGAACATGAACCTGCAACACAACACAACACAACACAACACAACACAACACAGCACAGCACAGTACAACGGCAACCACAACACAACACAACACAACACACAACCACATCACATCACAACCGCAACCACAACACTACCTGAACCTGAACCTGAACCTGAACCTGAACCTGAACCACAACGCAACACAACACAACACAGCACATCACAACACAGCACATCACAACACAGCACATCACAACACAGCACAACACAGCACATCACAACAACAGCACATCACAACAACAGCACAGCACAGCACAGCACAGCACAGCACCAGCACCAGCACCAACACCAACACCAACACCAACACAACGGCAACCACAACACAAACACAACGGCAACCACAACACAACACAACGGCAACCACAACACAACACAACACAACACACAACCACAGCACATCACAACCGGAACCACAACACCACACAAATCTGACTCTTCGTCATTTTCCCCCCCCAGATGAGCACTGCCGGTGCTGACGTAATGCCATGGCGGCGAGCAGCCAGTCGCAGGACAAGCTGACGGCGTGCGGGCCCCACAGCACGGAGGAGGAGCTGGAAGTGGTGGAGAATGGAGGGCTCAGCCCCCAGCCCTCGGTCCGCACGGACGAGGACGCCTGCTCCGAGATCGTCCGCATCGAGCAGCAGGACGCCCAGGAGGAGAAGTACCGCAACACCACGCTGGGCAGGATCGTGCGCTCGCTGCAGGTCAGGCAGTCACCAGGGTGGGGTGGGGTGGGGTGGGGGTGGAAGGGGCGCGGCGAGGGAGGGGGGTAGGGGGTGATGAACGTTACAAGGTAGGAGCTGGGTGACGGTGATGTGGAAACGTTTCTAGGTCGAATTGAGACTGGGAGAGGGTGGAATGTGAACGTTGTGGGGGTACGAATGGGATGGAGTGAGGGTTGAATTGAGAAGGTAGGAATGAGCCAGGGTGATGGCTGAATTTGGAGACTTGATGAGGTGGGAATAAGCCAGGGTGGTGGCTGAATTTGGAGACTTGATGAGGTGGGAATACGCCAGGGTGGAGGCTGAAGTTGGAGACTTGTTGAGGTGGGAATAAGCCAGGTTGGTGGCTGAAGTTGGAGACTTGATGACGCTGGAATGGGACTAGGTGAGGGCTCAATGGGGAAAATATGAGGTAGGAATGGGGCGGTGTGAAAGACACTTTTCCATGTTTTATGAACAATCAAAGATGTATCTTGTATATTCAACGAGAAGTTATAAGGTACTAATAAGACTGGATGAGGGTTGAATTGGGGAACGTTAAGAGGTAGAAATGAGACGATATAAGGATGGGGCTGGGAACGTTATGGGTATTAACGGGTTGGAGTAAGCGTTGAATTGAGGAGTGTTATGAGGAAGGAATGGGACGGGGTGAGTGTTAAATGGGGGAACGTTATGAGGTAGAAATGGGATGTGGGTGTTAAAATTTAATGGGGAACGTTATGAGGTAGAAATGGGGTGTGAGTGTTAAATGGGGTGAGTGTTAAATGGGGAACGTTATAAGGTAGAAATGGGATGAAGCGAGTGTTAAATGGGGTGAGTGTTAAATGGGGAACGCTATGAGGTAGAAATGGGATGGGGTGAGTGTTAAATAGGGAACGTTAAGAGGTAGACATGGGATGGGGCGAGTGTTAAATGGGGTGAGTGTTAAATGGGGAACGTTATGAGGTAGAAATGGGATGGGGTGAGTGTTAAATGGGGAACGTTATGCGGTAGAAATGGGATAGGGTGAGTGTTAAATGGGTAACGCTATGAGGTAGACATGGGATGGGGTGAATATTAAATGGGGTGAGTGTTAAATGGGGAACGTTATGAGGTAGAAATGGGGTGTGAATGTTAAATGGGGAACGTTATGAGGTAGACATGAGATGGGGTGAATATTAAATGGGGTGAGTGTTAAATGGGGAACGTTATGAGGTAGACATGGGGTGGGGTGAGTGTTAAATGGGGTGAGTGTTAAATGGGGAAAGCTATGAGGTAGAAATGGGATGGGGTGAGTGTTAAATGGGGAACGTTATGAGGTAGACATGAGACGGGGTGAGTGTTAAATGGGGAACGTGATGAGGTCGAAAAGGGATGGGGATTGGGTGATGAGGTAGAAATGGGGAACGTTATGAAGTAGACATGAGATGGGGTGAATGTTAAATGGGGTGAGTGTTAAATGGGGAACGTTGAGGTAGACATGGGATGGGGTGAGTGTTAAATGGGGAACGTGATGAGGTCGAAATGGGATGAAGCGAGTGTTAAATAAGGTGAGTGTTAAATTGGGAACGCCATGAGGTAGAAATGGGATGGGGTGAATGTTAAATGGGGAATGTTATGAGGTAGAAATCGGATGGGGTGAGTGTTAAATGGGGAACGTTATGAGGTAGAAGATGGGATGGGGTGAGTGTTAAATGGGGAACGCTATGAGGTAGAAGTGGGATGGGGTGAGTGTTAAATGGGGAATGTTATGAGGTAGAAGTGGGATGGGGTGAATGTTAAATGGGATGGGATGAGTGTTGTGGAGTGATGGCCTAGAGGTAACGCGTCCGCCTAGGAAGAGAGAGAATCTGAGCGTACTGGTTCGAATCCCGGCACAGTCGCCAGTTTTTTTCCTTCCCTCCACTAGACCTTGAGTGGTGGTCTGTGCGCTAGTCATTCGGATGAGACGATAAACCGAGACCCCGTGTGCAGCATGCATTTAGCGCACGTAAAAGAAACCACGGCAACAAAAAAGTTGTCCATGGCAAAATTATGTAGAAAAATCCACTTCGGTAGGAAAACAAATAAAAACTGCAGGCAGAAAAAAAAAAAGAAAAAGAAAAAAAAAAAAAGGTGGCGCTGTCAGTGTAGAGACGCGCTCTCCCTAGGAAGAGCGACCCGAATTTTACAGAGAGAAATCTGTTGTGGCAACAACAACAATAAAGAAAGAAAGAAAGAAAGAAAGAACAGAGAAGAGTAAATGGGGAACGCTATGAGGTAGGAGAAATGGGACTGGTGAGGGGTTGCTGTGGAGATGGAGTGGTGTAGTGACGTCGTTATGGATGTGGTGGTAAGACTGGTGTGACAGATTGAGTTGAGATGGGGCGGTCGGTGTCATTGTTCTTGTTGTGATGTTGTTATTGTCATTGTTTCTGGTGTGGAAGCATCTGATCACATATCTTGATATCCATTCTTCTTCTTCTTCTTCTTCTTCTTCTTCTTCTTCTTCTTCTTCTTCTTCTTCTTCTTCTTCTTCTTTTTCTTCTTCTTCTTCTTTTAATTGATTATTATCATTGTTATTATTATTGTGTGCGTGTGTGTGTGCGTGCGTGCGTGCGTGTGTGCGTGCGTGTGTGTCTGTGTGTGTGATAGTGTGATTTAGAGAGAGAGAGAAAGAAAGAAAGAGAGAGAGAGAGAGAGAGAGAGAGAGAGAGAGAGAGAGAGAGAGACAGACAGACAGAGAGAGAGAGAGAGCATATGACTGTCTGTCTGTCGGTATATCTCTCTGTGTGTCTGTGTGTCTGTCTGTCTCTGTTTCTGTCTCTCTCTTTCTCTACCCGTCTGAGTATTTCTCTCTCTTTCTGTCTCTTTTTCTTTTGCTGCATGTAAAGATCAACTAACAGAGCAATGAATACACTGATGCTTGTTGTGAGGAAACACACTGTGTTTGTTATGAAGAACACCTCTTTGGACCATTTCGTCACATTTTGGATACCCAGATACAACTTACTGATTTCTGGCGTTTAGATAGGAAAGCGAGTGTGCATTGTGAACAGGGACATTTGTTTGGTATATAGAAGTTTTCGGGGTAGACACAAGAACACCAAATGACTTAGTTTACTGAGAGACGAACGGGTACCTCATTACAATTAATTCTGCAGTGAGATGTACAAGCTATTGGCTGAAATCTCTTACGGATATACAATAGGCTATCCGCGTTAGGCTTATGATATGATGTATGATTTAAATGCAAGAGGTAAAATTAACTGCGTACATAACACAAGAACATGTCTATTTGAATTTGGTTAAGGGTAAGGGCATGGGGGGGGGGGGGGGGGGGGGGTATGGGGGGGTGGTGGATACCAAGGTGTAGGAGAAGAAAATACGTTTTGCAAACATGGCAAATAACAAACTTGGGAAATCCTATATCCACTCGAGTGAAAGATTATATATATATATATATATATATATATATATATATATATATATATATATATATATATATATATATATATATATAAGTATTTTGCGCGCGCTCGTGTGTGTGTGTGTGTGGAGAGAGAGAGAGAGAGAAGAGAGAGAGAGAGAGAGAGAGAGAGGGGCAGACAGATTGACAGACAGACAGAAAGTCAGAGACAGAGAGAGTTCACTATTCAACACATCTTGTGATGAAATATTTCTCTAAACATTGACCGATATTTGCGATTGACATTAACTGGATTTAGATTTTGTACATCCGAAATAATGATAATGATGATGATGGTAATAATAATTATGGTAATGGTAATATAATAATTATGATAATATATATATATATATATATATATATATATATATATATATATATATATATATATATATGTGTGTGTGTGTGTGTGTGTGTGTGTGTGTGTGTGTGTGTGTGTGTGTTATGATAATTTAGACGATGTTGATGACCATCCAGGAATGAAACAACTGTGCTTAATTTGGCACTGTGTTTTCAAAAAGCATTTGAGCTAAGGGAGACTCATGTGTCTTAAAATCTTTAATATAGAATTATGGAAGGACATTTTATATATGCCTGACTATAATTCTTGTTCATAAATCTTATTGCCCCTCTTCATATGTCTGCATGCCTGATTGTCCGTCCGTCTGTCTGCCTGTCTGTCACCCTGTCAGTCTCCCTCTATCTCTGTCTCTGTCTGTCTGCCTGTCAGTATCTGTCTCTCTCTTTCGCAATCTCTCTCTTACTCAGATTTGAACAAAGGCATATCGGAGGGGTCACACACACACACACACACACACACACACACACACACACACACACACACACACACACACACACACACACACACACACACACACACATATATATATATATATATATATATATATATATATATATATATATATATATAAATAAAAGTTATGATAATTTCGACGATGTTGATGACCACCCAGTAATGAAACAATTGTGCTTAATTTGGCACTGTATTTTCAAGAAAAAGCATTTGAGCTAAGAGAGACTTATATGTCTTAAAATCTTTAATATCGGAGGGGTCCTGGGGGGTGTGGCGGTAGGGGAGGGGAGGGGAGGAACAACAACATAGTTCCATGACGGCACTGCTTGAACGGAAAGTGTTGGCACAAAGCGCACAGTGACTGCAGTGGCGCCAAAGCCCCGCAAAGTGTCTTCAAGTCAGACGGTGGCACACCTCCCCCTGTCTCCACGGGCCATCAGATCGCTGATCTAATGTTCCCAGGGTTGGCGTTCTGCCGGCTTTGATTACTCATCAAGCGGCCCATTGTTGGGATGGGTTGCGCTGTGTCGGACTTGCCGGTATAGGAGGAAAAAAAAGAGAAGAAAAAAAAAAGACTTTCAGGGGGGAAAAAAAAGAGAGAGAGAAAACACTGACAGTGTTTTTGGTTTTCGTGATGCTGTTCTTGCTGTTAATGTTGTTTTCTTGTAGGTTTTTTTTGTTTGTTTTTTTGTTGTTGTTGTTGTTGTTGTTGTTGTAGTTGTTTGTTCTTGCCTGAAAAAGCCCAGCCCCCGTGGAGTTTTCCTCACGAATTCAACACACACCTCAAGCATGAGAAAAGACTTCCAGGGTTATCTTTAGATTACGTTTAGTTATCCTGGGGTGTGCTTTCACGCTCTGTTCGGCGCGTTTGGTTTATGCGAAGGCCAGGCATCTGGTTCTCTCTCTCTCTCTCTCTCTCTCTCTCTCTCTCTCTCTCTCTCTCTCTCACACACACACACACACACACACACACACACACACACACACACACACGCACGCACGCACGCACGCACACACATACCCCCCCCCCCCCCCCCCCCACACACACAATCTTTCTCTCTCTCTCTCGCTCTGTCGCTGTTTTTGAATATCTTTTGCTAATTGCCAAAACAATCTTCGCCTAACTCCCGATATATGTATATGTGCGCATGGCCATAAAGAATTTTCTCTGTTTTGGGTTGGGTTTAAAATAAAAAAAATTATAGCAGATGTTGAATATCACATATGGAGAAGTCCGCACGCTGTGCCATCTCCTTGAAACTGAATCTGAATCTCCGGTTGTGCATCTGTAGGGTGTTGTTCAAAGGGGTATGAGTAGAACTGCGTTCTTTTCGGCGACACCGGATCGGGTCAGTGTCCGCTTTTATGGAGAGAAGCATGCTTATTGATTGTAAAACTGTGTAAATTAAAACCGCTTACTTAACAGTCCGTTTTTGTCCTTCCTATTGGGACAGCGGCTTTTCGCAAACACCACATCTAAATGAATGTAACTTCGTAATGATTAGACGCACTTTACGTCTGTTTATTCGCTTATTGTGTGTTTCACTCGCTCAATGTGTGTGTGTGTGTTGTGTGTGTGTGTGTGTGTGTGTGTGTGTGTGTGTGTGTGTGTGTGTGTGTGTGTGTGTGTGTGTGTGTGTGTGTGTGTGTGTGTGTGTGTGTGGTGCAGACGTAAAGTCCAAAGAACCTAGAGCCAAAAGAACTAAAAAAAAACAAAACAAAAAAACCAACAAAAAACAAACCAACAAAAAAAAAAAAAACAAAAAAACCAAAAAAACAAGAACAACACCACCAACAACAAAAACCAAATCAAAACAGAAACAATAACAAAACAAGAAGAGGGAATACAAAGCTCACAAGGGAAAGCATTGTTCTGTTTTCAGTCCAGATCCATACGTTCTTAATGTCTTTTAAAAATTTGAATCAGATTTCCAAGTTTGTTATTTATTATTACAATTCATGTCAGTCGGACATAATTATTGTGCAATTGTTTCGGTTTAGGGCAACACACGCGCGCGCGCACGCACACACACTCGCACATATGTATGTATACACACACACACACACACACACACACACACACACACACACACACACACACACACACACACACACACATATATATATATATATATATATATATATATATATATATATATATATATACACACACACATATGTGTGTGTGTGTGTGTGTGTGTGTGTGTGTGTGTGTGTGTGTGATACCTTAATCACTAGTCTGGTTCCACTCTAAGCTGCTTGTGTCTGTTGTAACTATGCCAAGGTTAATGTGGCAGAGTAGTTAGGACTCTCAACTGCCAGTACAGTGTCCGTGATGATCCGTATTCGAATCCTTGTCTCGCCCTTTCTCCCAAAGTTGACTGGAAGATCAAAACTGAGCGACTTCTCATACGAATGAGTGTTGTCTTCTGGCAAAAATTCTGTCGAGGAAATCCACTCTGATAGGTCGACAAATATATCTGCATGCTTTCAAAACCTAATTGCGATGGGTTATGCTACTGGTCAGACATACGCCGATGTGGTGTAACGTATATGGATTTGTTTGTGCGAACGCAGTGACACATTGAGAAACTGAAACTATCCAAAGGATGAAGCTCATTTAATAATAATAATAATAATAATAATAATAATAATAATGGTATTTATATAGCGCTGAATCTTATGAAGAGACAAATCAAAACGCTTTCGTACCAGTCATTCACACGCATGCATAACTCTATAACTGTAGAAACTGAAGACAAGGAAGGGCAGGCAAGGGAGGCTATTTTGGGAAGAGGTGGGTTTTAAGGCCAGTCTTGAAAGAGCTGAGTGTGGAGACTTGACGAAGCGAAAGAGGAAGTTCATTCCAATCGCAAGGTCCAGAGACAGAGAAAGAACGGCGGCCAACAGTCGAGTGTTTGAATCTGGGTATGCGTAAACAGAGTGGATCCGAAGCTGATCGTAGTGAGCAAGATGGAGTGTAGAGGTGAAGGCAGCCGCAGAGATAGGAAGGGGCAGTTTTGTGAATGCATCAATAACATAGAGTGCTGATCTTGTACTTTATTCGGTGTGAGACAGGGAGCTAGTGGAGATGTTGCAAAAGAGGAGTATTGTGCTCAGATCTTTTCTTTCTGAGGAAGAGTCGGGCAGCAGAGTTTTGTATGCGCTGAAGGGACTGAATGGATGAAGCAGGCAAACCAGACAATAGAGAGTTACAGTAGTCAAGGCGAGAGAGAATGAGAGAAACGACAAGTCTAGATGTTGCGTCAGTGGACAGATATTTCCGGACGGCACTGATGCGCTGCAGTTGACAGTAGCAGGACTGACATGTCTGACTGATACATTTTTGCATGGACAGTGTATTGTCAAGGATAACACCGAGGTTCCTGACTGACGTGGAAAGAGGGATGGATATACTGCCAAGTTTGATTGTGCCAATTGTGATGGAAGATCAGTTTTTGTTTAGTTCCTATGATCATTGCTTCAGTTTTGTCCGCGTTCAATTGTAACATATTTCGAGTCATTCAGTTTTGAATGTCCAGGAAGCAGTTTGATGTTTCTTGCAAGAGCAACAACAATTTTTCAGGGGTATCACTCTTCTGGAGTTGAGTGTCATCAGCATAAGAATGATGACTGATATTATGGCGGTTGATAATTTCAGCGAGAGGAGCAGTGTACAGTGTGAAGAGCACTGGGCCTAAAACAGATCCCTGTGGGACTCCATGTTCGATTTTAACCGGTTCAGATTGGAAATGATCAACAATGACAGACTGGAATCGATCAGTGAGATAAGATTTGAACCAGTTTAGAACAGTGCCGTTGATACCAAATGTAAAATGAAGACGGGAAAGAAGGATTGAATGGTCTATCATGTCAAAGGTGGCTGACAAGTCAAGAAGAGTAAGAAGGCATTTTTTTTTCCTGAGTCGGACGCTATCAGTAGATTATATAGAATGTGGAGGAGAGTGGTTTCGGTGCTGTGGTCAGCGCGATAGGCATACTGAAATGGGTGGATGGGATTGTTGAAACAAAGGTGGTTGTTGAGCTGCTTGAGGACAGCTTTTTCAAGGAGTTTGGACATGAATGGAAGATTAGAAACTGGTCGATAGTTGTTCAAAATGTTTGCGTCAAGGTTGGGTTTCTTCAGAAGAGGCCGGACGATTGCAGTTTTGAAAGTGGATGGAAACGTTCCAGTGAGAAGGGATGAGTTGACAATATTGGTGATTGTGGGGAGAAGATGTGAGACACACTGGGAAAAGACCGAGGCTGGTATAGGATCGAGCTTACAAGATTTCATTGTCATTTCGTTTAGGATTTCATGAACTTCTGTTTCAGTCAATGGATTAAAGGAATGGAGAGGAGTGCCGCTGAATTGAGGATCAGGATGAACAGGTTGGAAAGACATTTGGTCTAAGATGGTACGAATATTTTGGACTTTGTCGAAAAAGAAAGAGGAGAAGACATTGGGGAGTTCAGATAAAGTGTAGGCAGAAGGAAGAGGGGTCTTATTTGCAGTTCCAAGAAGATTTGACATGACAGAGTAAAGAGAGTTGGTGGATGTGGCATCGAGAACTTGAGAAGAAAAGAAGTTTGTTTTTGCTGATGAGATCATATGTTTGACTTTATTTGTTTTCGGAATATTTGATTGTGGACTTGCAGTTTTGTTGATCGCCATCGTCTTTCCAGTTGGCGACGTTTGCGTTTTGCAAGTCGAATGTCTTGAGTGTACCATGGGGCGGAGGGTCTGTCAGGGAGCATGCGGGTAGTGGGAGGTGCATGTTCATTCAGCAGTTGAGAGAGGACAGTGTTGTCGTGCAAGTTTGGTTCGTATGGCAAAGCCCACACCTGAGGTTCTTGGGGTGCCATCTGGCCTCCCAATGCAGTAGAAGGTGTAGCCCCCGCCAACTTCCTCCATCTGGGTTTCACCGGCAAACCTGGTTTCGCTCAGGGCTGCTATGTCCACCTGGTAGCGATCAAGCATTCTAGCAATGAGCGCTGTGCGCCTTTCTGGTCTGTCGTCTCTGTCTAAAAGGGTGCGAACATTCCAGGCACCCAGAGTTAGGGCATGACTCCTGGTTCTTTTCTTCTGTTGTTTTCGACCGCTAGTGTTGGATGTCCAAGTAGGTGCGGTTTCCTACTAGGTACAGGGATCCTTTTATCTCCCCTTCCCCATGTGGGGAGAGCAGCGCTGTCCCTAGAAAGGTCTGCTCTGACACTGTGGGAGGATACGGGCGCCGCATCTGCCCCAGTCTACGGCGGACGACCATCACCCCACAACCGCCTGCGTGAAAGTCGTGCGTGACTAGGAACTGCCAGCAGCACCCTCTGCCTGTCCCCGTTACCACTTCTCCATCGCCGAAGGGCTTGGGAAAGCTGGGTGTTGAAGGGCTAGCTCGTCGTTCCGACATTAGCCTGGTTGCCTGACCAGCAGTCCCTTCCCCACTCTCTTGCCTACCGACGCTCACAGTCCTACAGGTGCAGATACTGCCACGTGTAGGACGGCCTCGGCAGGTGCAGGTTTTTTCTTCGGAGCTCCGTCTCCTAGGAGGACTTCCAGCCAAGGATAAGAGCTCCCCCTGCTCTTTGGTCATCCTCTTCCGCCTTCACAGCCATTTGGAAGGTTTCCTCCTCCGCCTGGTCCGTCGTTGGGAGACCTTACATGCGCCAGGTAGTACTGGGTTACATGGTACCAGTAGCCAGGGCTATGCCCCTGGCCTGACATACAGTGTGTGTGTGTGTGTGTGTGTGTGTGTGACAATATCGGGTCCACGAACCAGTGTTATCTCAGTCAATGCTGTCACTGTCCGTTTGACCACAGGCGGTGTCAACACACAGCTGTGGCAATTGCCAAGGTTATGGCGAACACACAGAGCAGCCAGTGAATCAGGAACCATCAGTGCCGGATCCCAATCCCTTGTCATTGTACATTCGACCACAGCTTCTACCATTATATATGACATCAATCACACACACACACACACACACACACACACACACACACACACACACACACACACACACACACACACACACACACACACACACACACACACACACACACACACACACACACCAAACTAACAAATATTGCTATGTCAATGCTGATTGCTGTACCAACAGTAATATGGCCAGTAAAACACAAACACATACCCACTAGCAGTCATACAAACCCAGGTTTTGTTGGAAAAAAAAAATCCCCTGGAACATTGGAATGGTATCGGGCGTAGCAAACTGACGTCACTGGAAAAAAAGAACAACCCCTGGAACAATGGAATGGTATCAGGCGTAGCAAACTGACGTCACTGGAAAAAAAGGAACAACCCCTGGAACAATGGAATGGTATCGGCGTAGCAAACTGACGTCACTGGAAAAAAAAGAACAACCCCTGGAACAATGGAATGGTATCGAGCGTAGCAAACTGACGTCACTGGAAAAAAACAAAACAAAACAAAAAAAACCTGGAACAATGGAATGGTATCGGGCGTAGCAAACTGACGTCACTGGAAAAAAAAGAAGAAGAAAAGAACAACCCCTGGAACAATGGAATGGTATCGGCGTAGCAAACTGACGTCACTGGAAAAAAAGAACAACCCCTGGAACAATGGAATGGTATCGGGCGTAGCAAACTGACGTCACTGGAAAAAAAAGAAGAAAAAAAGAACAACCCCTGGAACAATGGAATGGTATCGGGCGTAGCAAACTGACGTCACTGGAAGATCAGTTTCAGTTTCAGTTTCAGTTGCTCAAGGAGGCGTCACTGCGCTCGGACAAACCATATACGCTACACCACATCTGCCAAGCAGATGCCTGACCAGCAGCGTAACCCAACGCGCTTAGTCAGGCCTTGAGAAAAAAAAAAAAAAAAAAAAAAAAAAAAAAAAAAAGGGGGGGGGGGGGGGAATAGATAATAGATAAGCTTACATAAATAAATAAATAAATAAATAAATAATAATTATAATATAGAAAAAGGTAGTAGTAATAATAATAGTAATACTAATAAAATGATAATAATAAAAAATAAAAAATAAATAAATAAGACAACAATGGTGATAATTAAGCGAATGAATGTAAAATATGACGACACACATTCACACATACACCCACACATGCATAACAGAAATGCACCAAACATGCAGTTTCACAGATATGAAAGTACAGTCAAATACATATAAACGTACATGAGCTCCAACACACACACACACACACACACACACATTACCTTGCACCTCCTCCAACCCCCTCCTCCACACACTCATTTCTAGCCTACGTATCGCAGCTTCCACGGCACACACACACACACACACACACACGCACGCAAACACACACTCACAGAGATGAACACTTACTTGTACAAGCACACACATATACGCCCATATCTCCCACCCCCAACCCCCACACATATATACAAAGATATATATATATATATATATATATATATATATATATATATATATATATATATATATATATATACACACACACACACCCGTACACAGATCT
>NC_134882.1:48222317-48247317 GCF_041734735.1 Babylonia areolata | reverse complement strand
CTCACTCTCTCTCTCTCCCTCTGTCTCTCTCTGTCTCTCTCTCTCTCTCTGTCTCTCTTTCTCCCTTCTTCCCTACCTACACTCCACAACACACCCCTGGCATCCTTCCCCTGTATGATGTGTCCGCATGTCCATAACCCTATTACGCTTCTTATTTTTCACACTTTCTATTTCTTATTATAATGTTCTGAATTTTGTTCGAACTTTTTTTTTTTTGCTGCAACGATTTCACCCCAATCATTCATGTGTGTGTGAATACAAAATTTCTTGTGTAGTGCGTTAATCGTTTTCGTTTTTTTTTTTAGCATATGAGTGATGATGTGTAACTTGGGTTAACGCTGCATGATTCTTATACATGTATTGAGAATAAAAGTATATATATATATATATATATATATATATATATATATATATATATATATATATATGTGTGTGTGTGTGTATGTGTGTGTGTGTGTGTGTGTGTGTGTGTGTGTGTGTGTGTGTGTGTGTGTGTGTGTGTGTGTGTGTGTGTGTGAAAACAATTGAAGATATGTAAGCAGGCCATTGTGCTGAATCTCCACCATTTGAAAATAAGATCCATGCACTTATTCATTATCTTGATGTAGGATTAAAATAAATAAATTATCTTGAATCTTGAAACCGACTCTCTCATTATCTCTCTCTCCCCCCCACTGGGAAACCATGTCATTGCTCTCATTTATGCAAGCAAAGACATCTGTCCCTCAAGGAAGTCAACAAGTCTAAAAACAGAGCATTCCTTGTTCGAGAAAATAATATACCCTAAGACTGAACACACACACACACACACACACACACACACACACACACACACACACACACACACACACACCACACACACACACACACACACACACACACACACACACACACACACACACACACACACAAACACACACACACAGAGAGAGAGAGAGAGAGAGAGAGAGAGATGTGAGAATGTTTCCAGTTGCAATTTCATCCCAACAAACATACGATTCTGGGTGAAGGAAGAAAGTCCAATTGCAATTCTACACCAGCAACATCCAGGTCGATTCCTCATCCCCAGTGTTCCTTCTGCCAACCCTATCACACACACGCACACGCACACACACGCACACGCACACACACACACAAACACACACACACGACATCCCGTTTCTCAATGACACCACCCCTTCTCTGGTTTCCCTGCACCATAATGAACGAACACCATGGCTGGCTGTCCTCACGAACCACACACAGGAGACAGGTTTACAGCCGTGAAACAAGCGACCTCCTGTTGTTGGCTGATAAAGGGGGGGGCAGCAGGAAATCTGATCCACTTTCTCCTTTCCTTTCTGCACTGGGCTGTGTTCGGTGGCTGACGGCTCGAATCGTTATCTTCCATTGGAAGATTGCAGCGGGCAGATGATAACTCCAGGTGACACTGGCCCCGCCTGTGCAGATCGATGGAAAGACATGGCTCAACCAAGACATGGCTCAGCGGAGGTGGCCACAGTTTCCATGACCCCCCCCCCCCTCCCCCTTTCCCCCTCTCCCTTCCCTTTCTGCCTCTGCTTACATCTTCCAGTTCTCTGCCCACTGTGGCTGAGAGTGTGATGAGCCATTCACTGGTGATTGGATTAAGATGGTTTGCGTTCAGTTATAATCATGTTGTATAAATGTCAGCACGCCATTTTTGACAGGAGTGGCTCTGGGATGAACTGAGAAAACCTGCTTCAATGCTGTAACATGTTGGGGTCAGCCACACCATCTCTACTGAGACCCGTTTTCAGCATAGTTCTGTGTTCTTGGGAAAGGCATTTTCATTTTCCCCAACCGACTTCTGTGGTGAAACTGACATCTGTTGGGGGAAGTTTAAAATGCAGAGGCAGAGGATTGAGCCTTGCTTTCCTTTGTCGACCCCTGATTCCTGATAACTATTTCTAAGCTTGTCCTGTTAATGTTGTCTGGAGACGAAAATTTTTTAGGTTCAGTTTGTATATGTATGAGGCATTCAAAAGTCAAAGTCTCTACGTAACAACATGAACATTCTGCATGAACTGGTATGTGACTTTCATTTCTTCACGTTTATCCTCCTTCCAAGGGGCTATGGTCTGTATGAATAAAACATCCCCAGTATTCTGTGTGTGTGTGTGTGTGTGTGTGTGTGTGTGTGTGTGTGTGTGTGTGTGTGTGTGTGTCTGTCTGTCTGTCTGTCTGTCTGTCTGTTTTTCTGTCTCTGTATCTCTGTGTCTATGTTGCTTGTATCAAATACTAGTTACGTTTGACAACACAAGATGATTCCAGACTTCCACGGAAATCATACAACATGCCTCTGTCGCTTCATAATGATGGTAAGATTTGTCAGGTATATCATGTTTGTAAAACTTTACACGAGACGGGTTTGGCTTTATATGAGAAAATCACGGGGTGGCTAATCAAAACATATCCCTGGGATCCAGAGACTGATAGATTGTTACCACCAAAAGTGGAATGAACATTCCTGCAGCAGAACTGGATTTTGTGTTTACCACACATTCAAACATCCATATCCTTGGAATCCCACTTCACAACAGTTGCCACAAACCTATCTGTGACATCCTGATAAGATTTAGATATCCGAATACAGACACGCACAAAAACGTTACACTGCTGTATCAGAGCAAGGCCTCACGTGCTCATTCTGCCACAATGCTTTGGAAACGGAACTGCATTTTCTTTTCCACTGCACTAAAAGGGAGTGGAGTGATGGCCTACAGGTAACGCGTCCGCCTAGGAAGCGAGAAAATATGAGCGCGCTGGTTCGAAGCACGGCTCAGTCGCCGATATTTTCTCCCCCTCCATTGGACCTTGAGTGGTGGTCTGGACGCTAGTCATTCGGATGAGACGATAAACCGAGGTCCTGTATGCAGCATGCACTTAGCGCTCGTAAAAGAACCCACGGCAACAAAAAGGTTGTTCCTGGCAGAATTCTTTTGAAAAATCCACTTCGATAGGAAAAACAAATAAAACTGCACACAGGAAAAAATACAAAAAAATGGGTGGCGCTGTTGTGAAGCGACGCACTCTCCCTGGGGAGAGCAGCCCGAATTTTACATAGAGAAATCTGTAGTGATAAAAAGAAATACAAACACAAATAATTGAACGATTTACGATAGAAGTAGATTCCTAAAAAGTACACGCTTTATACTTTGATGACTGGGTTTCAGCGTTTGATGCAAGATGAGCATTGACTCCATGACATTGGTAGACGTATATATCAAGCAAACCAACGTCGTTAATGCTTTTTCCCTTTTCGTGCCTTTTTTAATATTCTTTTGAAGATTTATTTGACATTGTTGATTATGTTTATAGTATGCCATAACAACGGTTCACTCTAACATTGTCAGCATGTAACGGGTCATATGGCCTATACAAAAGAAGTTCTTGCGTTCTATCTCTGTCTCTGTCGGTCAGTCTATCTCTGTCTCTCTTTCTCTCTCTCTCTCTGTCACTCTCTCTCGCTCTCTTCCCCCACTCAGAAACCATGTCATTGATCGTGCTTCTGCAGACAAAGACATCTGCCCTCAACGGGTCAACAAGTCGAAAACAGAGCATTGCTTGTTGGAGGAAATGACTCTTCTGATGAGGCGAGATAGTCAGAAAAAAACAGAGAGAGAGAGAGAGAGAGAGAGAGAGAGAGAGAGAGACAGACAGACAGACAGACAGACAGACAGACAGACAGACACAGAGAGAGAGAGAGAGAGAGAGAGAGAGAGAGAGAGAGAGAGAGAGAGAGAGAGAGAGAGAGAGATTTAAACCCGGCAGAATCAAAAACAATGGATGAAGGAAAAAATCCAATTGACATTCTACACAAACAGCATCCAGTTCCCCCCACCCCCCCTCCCACACACACACACCTCCAGAATGCCTCTTTGGAAAACTAAAAGATGCGGACAATTAAGTTCAGCCATCGCACACGCACACACACACACACACACACACACACACACACACACACACACACACACACACACACACACACACACACACACACACACACACACACACACACGTATACCTCACTCACGAAAGGGGTTCGATTCACAAAAAGTATTAGAATTTTCTGTTCCCCCTTTCAGTAGCTCTGGAGAAGTGGCCTGAGTTAAAGTTTTTCATGGGAGCCAGTATCACAAATGTCTGTATTTAGAAAGAAGCCACGACAAAAAGACAGCAACGTCCTTAGCAATATTCCTGTGAAAAATTCATTTTGACTGGAGGATAAGTAAACCTGTTGCTAAATACAGAATTCAAAATAAAATAAAAATGAAATGAAATATGACAAAATAAAGTAAGTAATATGAAATAGAACTGAGTAAGCTAAGATGAAATGAAATAAAATAAAACAGAAATACCCTGTCTCCCCCCCCTCCCTTCTCCCCCCCCCTCTCTCTCTCACCCTGTCTCCCCACACTCTCTTCTCCCCCCCTCTCTCTCTCACCCTGTCTCCCCACACTGTCTCCCCCCCTCACTCTCTCTCACCCTGTCTCCCCACACTCTCTTCTCCCCCCCCTCTCTCTCTCACCCTGTCTCCCCACACTCTCTTCTCCCCCCCCTCTCTCTCTCACCCTGTCTCCCCACACTCCCTTCTCCCCCCCCTCTCTCTCACCTGTCTCCCCACACTCTCTTCTCCCCCCCTCTCTCTCACCCTGTCTCCCCACACTCTCTTCTCCCCCCTCTCTCTCACCCTGTCTCCCCACACTCTCTTCTCCCCCCTCTCTCTCACCCTGTCTCCCCACACTCTTCTCCCCCACTCTCTCTCCCCCTGTCTCCCGAAACTCTCTTCTCCCCCCCTCTCTCTCTCTCACCCTGTCTCCCCAAGCTCTCTTCCCAATCTCTCTCCCCCTGTCTCCCCAAACTCTCTTCTCCCCTTACTCTCTCTCTCACCCTGTCTCCCCACACTCTTCTCCTCCTATCTCTCTCCCCCTGTCTCCCCAAACTCTCTTCTCCCCCTGCTCTCTCTCTCACCCTATCTCCCCAAACACTTTTCGCACCCCCCTCTCTCTCTCCCTGTCTCCCCACACTCTCTTCTCCCCCCATCTCTCTCTCCCCCTGTCTCCCCAAACTCTCTTCTCCCCCCCACTCTCTCTCACCCTGTCTCCCCAAGCTCTCTCTCTGCCCCCCCTCTCTCACCCTGTCTCCCCACACTCTTCTCCCCCCATCTCTCTATCACCCTGTCTCCCCAAACTCTCTTCTCCCCCCTCTCTCTCTCTCACCCTGTCTCCCCAAACTCTCTTCTCCCCCATCTCTCTCTCACCCTGTCTCCCCAAGCTCTCTCTCCCCCCCCCCTCACCCTGTCTCCCAACATTCTTCTCCCCCCATCTCTCTCTCCCCCTGTCTCCCCACACTCTTCTCCCCCATCTCCCTCTCCCCCTGTCTCCACAAGCTCTCTCTCCCCCCTCTCTCACCCTGTCTCCCCACACTCTCTTCTACCCCTGCGCTCTCTCTCACCCTATCTCCCCAAACACTTTTCGCACCCCCCTCTCTCTCACCCTGTCTCCCCACACTCTCTTCTCCCCCTCACTCTCTCTCTCCCTGTCTCCCAAAACTCTCATCTCCCCCATCTCTCTCTCACCCTGTCTCCCCAAGCTCTCTCCCCCGCCCCTCTCTCACCCTGTCTCCCCAAACTCTCTTCTCCCCCATCTCTCTCTCACCCTGTCTCCCCAAGCTCTCTCCCCCGCCCCTCTCCCACCCTGTCTCCCCGAACTCTCTCCCCCCCCCTCTCTCTCACCCTGTCTCCCCACACTCTCTTCTCCCCCCTCTCTCTCTCCCCCTGTCTCCCCCACACTCACTTCTCCCCACTCTCTCTCACCCTGTCTCCCCCACACTCTCTTCCCCCCCCCTCTCTCTCACCCTGTCTCCCCACACTCTCTTCTCCCCCATCTCTCTCTCCCCCTGTCTCCCCACACTCTCTTCTCCCCCATCTCTCTCTCCCCCTGTCTCCCCCACACTCTCATCTCCCCCCCTCTCTCTCACCCTGTCTCCCCACACTCTCTTCTCCCCCATCTCTCTCTCCCCCTGTCTCCCCCACACTCTATTCTCCCCCCCTCTCTCTCACCCTGTCTCCCCACACTCTCTTCTCCCCCATCTCTCTCTCCCCCTGTCTCCCCCACACTCTCATCTCCCCCCCTCTCTCTCACCCTGTCTCCCCAAACTCTCTTCTCCCCCATCTCTCTCTCCCCCTGTCTCCCCACACTCTCTTCTCCCCCCCTCTCTCTCCCCCTGTCTCCCCCACACTCTCTTCTCCCCCCCCCTCTCTCCCCCTGTCTCCCCCACACTCTCTTCTCCCCCCCTCTCTTTCACCCTGTCTCCCCCACACTCTCTTCTCCCCCCCTCTCTCTCACCCTGTCTCCCCCACACTCTTCCCCCCCCTCTCTCTCACCCTGTATCCCCCCCACACTCTTCTCCCCCCCTCTCTCTCACCCTGTCTCCCCAAGCTCTCCCCCCCCCCCTCTCTCACCCTGTCTTCCCCCCCTCTCTCCCCCCCCCCTCTCTCACCCTGTCTTCCAACACTCTTCTCCCCCACTCTCTCTCCCCCTGTCTCCCGAAACTCTCTTCTCCCCCCCCCCTCTCTCTCTCCCCCTGTCTCCCCAAGCTCTCCCCCCCCCTCTCTCACCCTGTCTTCCCACACTCTTCTCCCCCCATCTCTCTCCCCCTGCCTCCCCAAACTCTCTTCTCCCCCTGCTCTCTCTCTCACCATGTCTCCCCAAACACTTTTGGCACCCCCATCTCTCTCTCTCCCTGTCTCCCAACACTCTCTTCTCCCCACCCTCTCTCTCTCACCCTGTCTCCCCAAGCTCTCTCAACCCCCCCCCCCGTCTCTCACCCTGTCTCCCCACACTTTCTCCCCCCTCTCTCTCCCCCTGTCTCCCCACACTCTCTTCTTCCCCCCCCCCCTCTCTCTCTCCCTGTCTCCCCAAACTCTCTTCTCCCAGCCTCTCTCTCTCTCCCTGTCTCCCCACACTCCCCCTCTCTCTCTCCCTGTCTCCCCACACACTCTCCCCCCTCTCTCTCCCCCTGTCTCCCCAAACTCTCTCTCCCCCCTCTCTGTCCCTGTCTCCCCACCCTCTCTCACCCTGTCTCCCCACACTCTCTTCTCCCCCCCTCTCTCTCCCCCTGTCTCCCCACACACTCTCCCCCCTCTCTCTCCCCCTGTCTCCCACACACTCTCACCCCCTCTCTCTCTCTCATCCTGTCTCCCCAAGCTCTCTCTCCCCCCCCCTCTCTCACCCTGTCTCCCCACACTCTTCTCCCCCCATCTCTCTCTCTCCCTGTCTCCCCACACTCCCTTCTCCCCCCCCCCCCCTCTCTCACCCTGTCTCCCCACACTCTCTTCTCCCCCCTTTCTCTCACCCTGTCTCCCCACACTCTCCCCCCCCTCTCTCTCTCCCTGTCTCCCAAAACTCTCTTCTCCCAGCCTCTCTCTCTCTCCCTGTCTCCCCACACTCTCTTCTCCCCCCCCCCCTCTCTCTCCCCCTGTCTCCCAAAACTCTCTTCTCCCAGCCTCTCTCTCTCTCCCTGTCTCCCCACACTCTCTTCTCCCCCCCTCTCTCTCTCCCTGTCTCCCCACACTCTCTTCTCCCCCCCCCCTCTCTCTCCCCCTGTCTCCCGAAACTCTCTTCTCCCCCCCCCTCTCTCTCTCTCACCCTGTCTCCCCAAGCTCTCTCCCTCCATCTCTCTCACCCTGTCTCCCCAAACACTTTTCGCACCCCTCTCTCTCTCTCTCCCTGTCTCCCAACACTCTCTTCTCCCCACCCTCTCTCTCTCACCCTGTCTCCCCAAACTCTCTCTACCCCCCCCACCCCCCCCCGTCTCTCACCCTGTCTCCCCACACTCTCTTCTCCCCCATCTCTCTCTCACCCTGTCTCCCCAAGCTCTCTTCTCCCCCCCTCTCTCTCT
This sequence comes from Babylonia areolata, assembly GCF_041734735.1. Taxonomy (NCBI): domain Eukaryota; kingdom Metazoa; phylum Mollusca; class Gastropoda; order Neogastropoda; family Buccinidae; genus Babylonia; species Babylonia areolata. The sequence goes on along the minus strand of NC_134882.1, from coordinate 48,239,394 downwards.
CCCTGTCTCCCCACACTCTCTTCTCCCCCATCTCTCTCTCACCCTGTCTCCCCAAGCTCTCTTCTCCCCCCCTCTCTCTCACCCTGTCTCCCCACACTCTCTTCTCCCCCCCTCTCTCTCACCCTGTCTCCCCAAACTCTCTTCTCCCCCCCCCTCTCTATCACCCTGTCTCCCCACACTCTTCTCCCCCTCCTCTCTCTCTCACCCTGTCTCCCCACACTGCCCCCTCTCTCTCACCCTGTCTCCCCAAGCTCTCTCCCCCCTCTCTCTCACCCTGTCTCCCCAAACCTCTCTCCCCCTCCTCTCTCTCTCACCCTGTCTCCCCACACACTCTCCCCCCTCTCTCTCACCTTGTCTCCCCAAACTCTCTCTCCCCCCTCTCTCTCACCCTGTCTCCCCACACACTCTCCCCCCTCTCTCTCACCCTGTCTCCCCACACACTCTCCCCCCTCTCTCTCTCCCTGTCTCCCCACACTCTCTTCTCCCCCCCTCTCTCCCTGTCTCCCCACACTCTCTCCCCCCCTCCCTCTCTCTCCCTGTCTGCCCCCACTCTCTTCTTCCCGCTCCCCCCCCTCTCTCTCCCTGTCTCCCCACACTCTCTTCTTTCCCGTTTCTTTTCCCTCCTTCAACCCCTCCTCCCACCCCTTTCTCTCTCACTATTTGTCTTTCCTTCCATCTCTCTCTCTCTCTCTCTCTCTCTCTCTCTCTCTCTCTCTCTCCTCTCTCTCTCTCTCTCTCTCCGTTAGATATTGTTTTGTCTTCCTTATGAAAAGCAATAGAATGTTGTGAAAAGTGTAGGAGGGAGGGAACGTTCGAAGGGGTGGGAGAGGGGGGGAGCGTGTTTTCCACGGTGATATGAGCATGTTGCTTAAGTCATTAAACCATTTGAATCTCTCTCTCTCTCTCTCTCTCTCTCTCTCTCTCTCTCTCTCTCTCTCTCTCTCTCTCTCTTATCTAGTATCACAGGAATTTGTTTTTAGAAAACTTTGTTTTGTATATGACTTTAAGTCTCTTAAAACGACAGCATATGTATAAGCCTGGCTAATGTGCAACATCTCTACCATTGGAAAATATTCATTCATTCATTCAATCTTTCATTCATTCTCATTCTCTCTCTGTGTGTCTGTCTGTCTGTCTCTCTCTCTGTCTCTGTCTCTGTGTCTGTCTGTCTGTCTGTCTGTCTGTCTGTCTGTCTGTCTGTCTGTCTCTCTCTCTCTCTCTCTCTCTCTCGACCGAGTCCTAAAATGAACAAACAATTTTGAGTGTTAAAGCCATCTCTCTCTCTCTCTCTCTCTCTCTCTCTCTCTCTCTCTCTCTCTCTCTCTCTCTCTCTCTCTCTCCATCTCTCTCTTTCTCCATCTCTCTCTCTCTCTCAAAAGGAAGGGCTACATTTGGATGATCAATCTCGACATTGTAATTATTTGATGTGTTCGTATTGATATGATGGTTTTGATGTTGAGGCATAAATAATTATTTCAGAATTTATGTGTACTATAGTATGTGTTCTAGTTGTGTTCATATGATGTGTACCTATGTTACATGCGTAAATATTAATAATATGATTTATCTGCACTTTGTTTTCTGTGTACTGTCCAAACCTTGGCGACGAACGACTGAAAAAAAGGCAGATTTCCCCCTGTCACAGGTACTTTAAGCTAATGACATAGTGCCGAAGTGTCGCAAATCTCTTATTTGTTTATGTTGTTTCAATTCTGTTTTTTTTTCTTTTCTTTGCTGTTCCAATTTTATCTGTTTTGCACCATTTTGTTCTGATTAGTACCTACTATGACACCAGAGCTTTTCAGCTAATGACATAAAACATTTCAGTGATCAGTGTTCAGTGTTTCTCTCTCTCTCTCTCTCTCTCTCTCTCTCTCTCTCTCTGTATGTGTCTCGACCAAGGCCTAAAATGAATAAACAATTTTTAGTGTTATAGCCATTTCTCTCTCTGTATCTCTCTGTCTGTCTCTGTCTGTCTGTCTCTCTCTGTCTCTCTCTCTCTCTCTGTCTCTCTCTCTATCTCTCTGTCTCTCTGTCTGTCTCTCTCTCTCTCTCTCTCTCTCTCTCTCTCTCTCTCTCTCTCTCTCACAGAATCATCCCCGGGTTGTGTGTCTCGGCGCTGGAAAAGCTTTATTTCCGCTGCTTGCACCGTCCATTACGTTGCCATGGCAGCTGGAGAAGGAAGGAGGGAGGGTTGGGTGGAGAAAGATGGAGATGATTTGTGGTGAGGGGCGGGAAGGGAGGAGGAGGAGGAGGGGGGAGACGGACAGAAGGTATCAAATGAAACTAATCGATGACACTTTCTCCTGGCCTCGTCCAGCTTAGTAGCTTGGCTCATGACAGGAAAAGCGAGGCCTCTTGCGTACTGCGGCTGTTGGCAGTAGTTTTGTCATTACTGTCGTAGTACTCTTCCTCTTCTTCGTCCTCCTCCTCCTCCACCTTATTCTTCTCCTTCTTCTTTTTCGCGATCATCATCATAATCTCCATCTTCTTCTTCTGCTTCACGCATTTGTTATGTGTAGATTACCATCACAACACGGCACTCACTCGGCAAGATATACGTACGTACACACCACACACGTAGATTTGCAAGGGAATACGTTTAGTAGTAGCAGATCTGGTTTGAAAAAAATGTATGTATGTATGCATGGATTGATGAATGGATGTATGCTGACACACGCATCATTGCCTTCACCAAGTTCGATTCGTGTACAATATTTTTGATCATTCACATCAGTAAGATTCCAGGCAATGATCAAACCCTCACGTTGCCTTATTCTCGCACGCGGTGGACTTCAACACATTTTGATTACCTAATTACAGGAGGTTCGTGATAGGGCTTACTTACTCACAACTATGATCATATACAGGATGGAAGAATGAATTTGCCTTCAGGTTGACATGTGCCTAACCATGATATACGAAATTTGAATGTACTGAGAAGAAAGGTAAATGCTAATCACTTCTCTCAACATAACGAATTGCGTGTTTTGTTTCTGTTTTTGTTTTGTTGTTGATTTTTTTCAGATCTAATTAATGATTCAACCAGATGCACAAAAAGTGTTGCGAATGTTCAGTGGATACAATTATACATTCCATGTATTCATTGAAAATCTCCCGACAACCGCTGAGTCATCATTTTGTTATTGAAGACAATGACGTTTTAGTAAGAGCAAACTATTCTTCTTCTTTTTTATCTTGCTTTGTTTACAATGTCTTATATCTTTCTACTCCCCCTCCCCTCAACAAAACAAAGAAGAAGAAGAAATCAAACAAAAAGAAAGTAAGGAAGAAACAAAGAGAGAAAGGAAAATGTACAAACGAAAAAAAAAAAATGGAGAAAAGGAAGAATCGAAAAGAAAGCAACATATCTAAAATTGAAGTATATTTTGCTGGCTCTTTTTTTTTTATTTTTTTTTTAAAACTCCTCTTATTCATTTGTCATTCTTTGCTCCATCCTCTTTCTAGGCATCTGGTAAAATATCATCTGCTGCTTTTTTTCGTGTTCTGATTTAGATGTTACCTTCATTTGAGCATCAGTCTTTGCTGCTCTTTCATTGATCCCATTCAAACACAAGTTTCCAATCGTGTTTCCTTACCCCTGTTTAGACAACTACTCACCGGAAAACGCCACAGGAAGTAGAACAGGGGAAACAACCACTCACAAAGAAAGCAACAGAAAACTTCACAGGAAGTCAAACGGGGGGAAAGAATGACCAAAAAAAAAAAAAAAAAAAAAAAAAAAAAAAACAACAACAGAAAACGCCACAGGAAGTAGAACAGGGGAAACAACCACTCACAAAGAAAGCAACAGAAAACTTCACAGGAAGTCAAACGGGGGGAAAGAATGACCAACAGAAAAACAACAAGCAGCAGAAAACGTCACAGAAGGTAAATAGGGGAAACGGTTACCAACAAAGAAACCAACAAGCCCGCCACACAGACACTCTCGAACTGGTATCCAGGCAACAGCAGATGGCCCCAACACATTTGCAGTCTGCCTATCAGTTCCACCAATCAAAACGCTCCCTGTAGTCGCTCCTCTGTCTCCCACGGGAAATCTAAGCAAAAGGAAATACTGCACTCACTCATCGTTCATCAGGCCAGGTTTGTCACCGTCCTTTTGACATAATTACCTCTATTGCCTATCAGCGTTTACAGCTAAGTGTAGCATTGGAAGAGTTTTTCCTGTGATATTTTATGTTTGTACCGAGTGGTGATTTACTTTAGTAAATCTTTACTTCGTTAACCTGCCACTTAGTCTTGTCTTTAGTTTGAATGTGTTATTTCCCAGTTACAATAGACTGAGAAAGAAAATAAGTGTGTTTTTTTTTTGTTTTGGTTTTTTTTTCCACCGACATTGTGGTCTACTTATTATACACATTATTAATCATTACCCCGTGCTGTAAACACCACATTTGACTTGCTCCTTCCCCCGTTCCACTGAGCGACAACAGAAGTCCGACCAAGATGCCAGGTGTGGTGAAGAAACTCATCTTTACGTTCCTGTACCTGATTATCTTTCTGGTGCTCGTCTTCCGAATTGTGCTGCCTTTCTTCGTGGATTTCCTGGTGCGAAAGAGGTTAGGTGTGATTTAGCTGAACTGTTGGGTGGGCTGGGTACGTGCGCTACACCGCGAATGGCGAATACCAATTCAGTTTGAAACATCAGACTGCTTCTTTTTCTTTGTCGTGCTTGTGTAGTGTTTGTTCTTCTATTGTTTCATCCAAAGCTAGGTTGGACTCTCCAGGTTCCGTTTTAGATGTGATGCAGCTTATATAAATCAGTCCTCACGCCTTGACACCTCCTTGAAACTGAAACCGAAACCTTTCTGCAGCCTGTTGTGTCAGTGTGACAATCTGCTTCATTGGTTGTAGTTTCGTTTTGAAATCTTGGCTTTAGCCTTTTACTGTGCTTTCGACTGGGCATAACAGTGCGCGGCGAACCAGAAAGAAATGCGTTGATTGTAGAGGTGAGTGTTTAGTGAATTGAAGAGACAGCACTGAAACCTGTCTTCTAATCTGTGTCGTGTTTTCCGTTTGCTGAAAGGCAGCGAGGTCCTCGGCACGGTCTGGTGTCTCTCGATTCACAGAATGGACGTTTTAGTGACCAAGCAGTGGGCCACCGAGGCAGCAGCTGATGTAATGTGTGTGGTCAGAACTGACGATCCTAGACACAGTTCCTGGGTTCCGTGCTGCTTCAGGAACTCGTGGTTACTATTTTATGTGTCTTAGAAACAAATGGAACGGCTTTAGCATGAGCATGGAACGAAACTCTAAGACACGTGAGGATAAATCTGCCGAACTACTTCCTAAATACGGTTGTCCCTTTCTTGGCGAAACAAAGTATGGTTTGGGTCCGTCTTACGACGTTCTACAAGGGCAACATAATTTGGGGATTTGAGACGGATATGCACTTATAAAGCAGACAAAGTAAATATATGTGTTTTGTTTGACCCACAACTTACGAGAAAGGTGTAGGGATTTGAAGGAACTATTCACAAGTATGTGTGTAGTTTGCATTTGACGTGAAGCTTTATTTTAATTTTTATCTCATTTATCATCGAATATCATATCACCTTCTTCTTGTTAGAAATCTAGTGGACTGGAGAGAGAGAGAGAGAGAGAGAGAGAGAGAGAGAGAGAGAGAGCACAGTACCAAAGCTGTCAAGGATGTCATCACCGATCATCATGGACGGCCAGGAGAAACTGAAACCCACCCCCACCTCCAGACCCACCATCGCCGTCGTGAACGAACAGAACGCCCTGGTTCAGAGCGTCCCCCATCCCCTCTGCCCCTCCCCCTCCTCCTCCTCCCCCACACCCGCCGCTGCCTGCTCCCAGCAGAGACCTAAAATCAGCATCACATCTCTGGTTCCTCCTCCTGCTGCTGCCTGCTCCAGCGACGACAGCAACGGACACAGACAGAGCGTCACCTCTCTGCTGTCTGCCCCTCAGTTAGGGGGAGGAGGAGGAGGAGGATGGGAGAGATACAAACTGAGCGTCTCCTCCGCCCAGTCTGTCCTGTGCGCCCGTGAAGAAGACCAGTGCTCCAGCCGTCTTCACCCAGAGAGGTGTTCATCGGCCACGCCAGGCCAGCAGAAGGTCAGTGTGGACACGGTGACTTCAGAGGCCGGCGGGACGGGTTCCACGGAGAGGCAGGGTTGTCGCTTCGTGTCCCCAGCCAACCTGCCGCTGCCATCCAAGCTGGTCATCGCCACTCTGGCGGCGTCCTCTGAAGCGTCGCTCTACCCGGAGTCTGCAGGCAGCGACAGGCTCTACCACTACATGCACGTAAGGCTCACAGAATCACAAGTAGAACCACAGTAACTTTATATTTCCTAGTATGGGAAATTTAAGTGGGTGAAGTCTTGCGATATACACAGATTACAAGCAGAACAGAAGAAGAAGAAGAAGAAGAAGAAGAAGAAGAAGAAGAAGAAGAAGAAGAAGAAGAATTGTATTATCTCACTAAGACAGGACATAATCAAAGTAAGAGTCAGAATACGAATAACTTGATTGTGATTTATGCAGATTACAAATCGAACAGCAGAATGAAAATAAAGGATAATTTCATGATCTCAGTAAGAGAAATAAAGTGTGGTGAGGTATGTGATACATATAGGTTACAAGCAGGACAGTAAACTTTGGCACGCAACATAAGGTCTGTTACAAAAGGACACACAAAAGAGTCGTTGCAAAGCAAGCCTGAACATAACCTTTCCACTGTTAACATCACACACACACACACACACACACACACACACACACACATTCATCCGCACGCACACACACACACACACACACACACACACACACACACACACACACACACACACACACATATTCAGTCACATAGAAACGAACACACACACACACACACACACACACGCGCGCGCGCGCGCGCGCGCGCGCGCGCACGCACACACACATTCAATCACACAGAAACGATCACACACACACACACACACACACACACACACACACACACACACACACACACACACAGGTACCTGTCTGTACTCACAGATCCACACACACACATACTTGCACAACATGTTGAACAAGTAAGGTGGTGAAGAGAGCACAAAACAATATCGTGCTTCACTGTGAAGCACACGAATAACGTTTAATCAAATAAGGTATCGAAACATGAATTACCACATTTTGACATCACTTCCAGCAGTAAGTTAACGTATTTATAATGAAATAAAACCTCCCAAATGGAAATTCTGCATATAAACATCAATTACACAGTGAAGTAATAAACAGCGTTTCCTAAAATAAGAACCTTCCGCATCTCTCTCTCTCTCTCTCTCTCTCTCTCTCTCTCTCTCTCTCTCTCTCTCTCTCTCAGAGTACATCAATGGAAACAAAAAATAATAAAACCTGTCTCTATCTCTGTCTCTCTGTCTCTCTGTCTCTCTCTCTCTCTCTCTCTCGCACACACACACACACACACACACACACACACACACACACACACACACTCAGTTTCTCTTATATTGTCTATCTTTCTCTCTTTCACACAGAGACACAGACAGACAAACAAGCAGACACCCAGACACACACACACACACACACACACACACACACACACACACACACACACACACACACACAAACACGCACAGACACGCGGATGCACGGACACAGAGATACAGACACAGAGACACACACACACACACACACACACACACACACACACACACACACACACACACACACACACAAAGACAAACACACACACACACACACACACACACACACACACACACACACACACACACACAAACAAACAAACACGCACAGACACGCGGATGCACGGACACAGAGATACAGACACAGAGACACACACACACACACACACACACACACACACACACACACACACACACACACACACACACACACACACACACACACACACACACACACACAAACAAAAAAACACGAGAATGGAAGAGAGATAATAAAAGTGCATGATGGACTAACCGATGGATTGGCAGATGGACGGACATACATACATACATACAGACAGACAGACAGACAGACAGACAGATAAGCTGGGTGAATGTGAATGGCTGTTCCTTTGTGGACAGAGATAAGGAAATCTTCTTTCTCTCCTTGAATGACGCACAGCATTGCAGCTCTTTTTTTATGGTCATCATTCATTTACCCAGTTGATATCGATCATAGATTATTAAAAGAAAAAAAGAAAAAAAGAAAAAAAAAGAAAGAAACAACGAAATTCACTGTGCCATCATTCTTCCATCCGTAATGATTTTGAGGTCGAAACTCTTTCCATGATTATATTTTCTTCGTCTGTTTTATTCAGGAAGTATGATATTCAAATTCATTTCACGTGATGTCTGTCTGTCGTCTAGTTAATGGACATTTTCTTTCTTTTTTTTTTTTTTTTTTTTTTTTGCTGCCCCATCATCTGCACCGTTTCAGTGGCATTACTCCCACGCCGCTCATTTTAGATTCCCCCATACACGGCCACACCCGGGTTCGTCCGTCGCAGTTCCAGCGTCGGCAGTCCACAGGGAACCATCGATGTTAGGTCGCCTGGAGGCCACACACCAGAGGAGACCCTGCACTGCTGCTGAGTCACTTCGGTGGTGTTCAGTGGTGCCTGTTCTGACTTTTACGTACTTAGGACACCACCTACTAAGCCCCCTACTAACGACAATTGTCGTTAGTCGCGGAGCCAGACTGAGTGAGCGTCCCTCCCAGAGTGGAGACCGCCATCACGTCCCTCAAACAACAGCCCCCGACGAATCCGCCGATACTGACGACATTGACAGGACTCACCCCAAGCACAGAAGTGGAGGGGCATCGAAACTGAGGTCACCATGAGAGCAGGGCATGAAAGGCCACAGACTTTGAGACTATTTTGTTTATATTGATGACGATGAAAGAGGAGGAGGATGACGATGATGATGACGATGTTGCTATGGAGGTCCATTTTGGTTTGGGACTGCGTGACAAGGCTGTACTCTACGCTTCCTGTCATAATGATATCCCGGCGTTAACCAGGCCCGAGAGATACAGACACTTGCAGTGTTGGTCACGTAATTAGAGCAACACACCCAAAGACGCATCCTTGAAGTGGATGACACTCGACTGTGTGGTCCCAGTCTCCCCATTTAAGCCCACAGCACACTCAACTCTGGGTAGGAGCCGGCCACGGGCCGAAAAACCCACCTCCGCTGGGATTCGAACCCGCGTCCTCCCAGCCGTCAGTCCGCGACGCTAACCACTTCGCCACGGCGGACATTTTCTTTCTTGTTCGTCTTAGTGTTCGGGGTATCTCGTGTGATGGTAAAGGGCAAGGGCTTTAGATTGGTCTAGTGTGCTTATGTACATGTGTGCTGTATTGTGTCATTGACACAGGCGCGTATATCTCTACACAAAGCGTAAAAAGTTGTTAGTTTTAACATGTTTCTCTCAGTGACATAATATACAAGATTGAGAACATGAACATATGAGGCTTATGATAATAATAATAATAATAATAATAATAATAATAATAATAATAATAATAATAATAATAATGGATACTTATATAGCACACTATCCAGAAATCTGCTCTAGGTGCTTTACAAAAACGTTTTTGTTAACATAAAACATTACATCTATGTTACATACACACACCAAAATGGGACTACACACACCAAAATGGGACTACACACACACACACACACACACACACACACACACACACACACACACACACACACACACACACACACACACACACACTGCATACATACATTCATTTTAACATACATGTGTATCTAACAGCTACCCTAACACATACGCATTCATAGGCAGGCACAAACTTACATAAACACACGCACACACAATGCACATTCATTTTCATGCATGTAGTTATGTACACATTCATTTGTATACACACATAGTCTTGGAGGAAGAGTTGGATTAAGTGAATGGATTACAAAAAATGGGGACACGTAGTAGTAGTAGTAGTAGTAGTAGTAGTAGTAGTAGTAGTAGTAGTCTTCAGTTTAACTCTCTCCATACGAACGGCGAAAGAGAAGACGTTAACAGCGTTTCACCCCAATTACCACCATCAAAATATTGCAAGCGTAAGGCTCTTATACTGAAGAGGTGAATGTTGACAAAGAATACCACAATTCTGACGACGGAAGCTAAAGGTTGGGTCATTGAGACACCCACTGGACATCCGAGGGGTCTGTGTAGAGGAGAAGAGAGGACTGGCCGTACTGAGTGAGTTAACGTCTTCCACTTTAAGTGAGGTTAGACGAGGAAAAAAAAAGGGGGGGAGGGGTGTGTGTGTGTGTGCGGGGGATGGAGGGCGGAGCGTGGTGGTGGGAACAGTATTGGGCAGAGGGTGAAAAATGGTGTGTGTGTGTATGTGTGTGTGCGCGTGTGTGCGCATGTGTGTGTGTGTGTGTGTGTGTGTGTGTGTGTGTGTGTGTGGTGGGGAAAGATACAGAGCACTGGAAAAAAAATAAAGCATTAAAACAGGAGACATAGGCACAATATGGAAGGAAACACTAACATCAAACAACTGTAACAACTATAACAAATGTCCAATTGGACGATGCAGCAAACCTTCTGCAACAGCAGATAGCATCTTGAAATTGTCAAAAATACATTCAAAAATTTTTTTCCGAGAAGTTTGGTAAAAACGATTTCAGACTCTGACATTCAAAGAGTATGTGTTATGGGGACATGTAAAGAAGACGAGAGGAACAGTGGTTGAGAGGGAATGTATGTGTTATATTATGAAAAAAACCCACCCGTTTGAGCTTAACTTTTGCCACCTTCCTTTCTGTCTTCTTATGCTTTGAAAATGCAAATTGAAAGCAAAGATGCAGTCAATTGCCATTTGAGTGAAACTGTCCTCAGTGTCAGTGTCAGTGTCAGTTTCAGTTTCTCAAGGAGTCGTCATGGCGTTATGTACAAATCCATGTACGCTAATAATAATAATAATATTAATAATGGATACTTATATAGCACACTATCCAGAAATCTGCTCTAGGTGCTTTACAAAAACGCTTTTGTTAACATAAAATATTATATCTATGTTACACACACACACACACACACACTGCATACATACATTTTAACATACATGTGTATCTAACAGCTACCCTAAAACATACGCACACATAGGCAGGCACAAACTTACATAAACACACGCACACACAATACACATTCATATACATGCATGTAGTTATGTACACATACATATGTATACGCCACAAACGTTAAGCAGATGCCGAACCAGCAGCATAACCTAACACGCGGACTCACGCTTTGGATGCATGCATGTATATTCGTGTACTCATCAGAATGGATTTCTACCAGAAGACAACATTTGTGTTGCCATGTTTTGTTTTGTTTTTGGTTTTGTTGACTCACTTGTGTAAACAAAGTGAGTCTATGTTTTAACCCGGTGTTCGGTTGTCTGTGTGTGTGTGTGTGTCCGTGTGTCTGTGTGTCCGTGGTAAACTTTAACATTGACATTTTCTCTGCAAATACTTTGTCAGTTGACACCAAATTTGGCATAAAAATAGAAAACAATTCAGTTCTTTCCAGTCATCTTGTTTAAAACAATATTGCACCTCTGGGATGGGCACGAAAAAAGAAAAAAAAAGAAGCCTAATCATATGCAAACTGCATTTACTTTTATATTTATATTTTTTGTATTCTCTAAACTTGGCACTTTGACCTCTTATCCTGACACAACAACAAGAGGAGTCATTATTATCATTTTTGTTCCAACAGGAACTTCTTTTGCAAAGCATGGAATTTGTATTTATTTAGCAAACGTTTTGGTGCAGATAGTAAAAAAAAAGGAAATTACTCTGTAATTAATGCTAGGGGACTTAATTTATCACAAGTGAGTCTTGAAGGCCTTGCCTCTCTTGTTGCTGTTGTTGTTGCTGCTGTTGCTGTTTTTGTTTGTTTGTTTTTCAGCCCGTGCACCAAATATGTGCTGCACACGGGACCCCAATGTAGCATCCCACCCGAATGACTAGATGTTCAGTTTGATTTTCAGTCAAACTTGAGAGAAAAGGCGAGACCGGGATTCGAACCCAGACCCTCAAAGACACTGTATTTTGCAGATAAGCGTCTTAACCAATCTGCCACCTTCCTGGAACAGCAACAAGCTAAAGGTAGACTTATGACACGTCTCTCACCCACCACTCTCCCTAACATGCGGAGTTAATCCGCAAAGTGAAATATAAAGCATGATAAACAAGGGCATAATATATATATATATATATATATATATATATATATATATATATATATATATATATATATATATATATATAAAGAGGAAGATGAATATAACGATAGAAACGGCAGAACTGATGACAAATGAAACAGAAAATCAGATGACGCAAAGTAAAGTCAAGAGAGAAAATAAGCGTCTTGAAGGAGATACGACGTGGTTTGACTCCATGGCTTACATAGATTTTAGGTAGACATGGCTCCTCCAACACGGTCACAAATACCAAACTGCGTTATGTTCTTGTCCATGATAGACTACTACTACTTCTTCTTCTTCTTCTTCTCTTCCTCCCCATTCTTCTGCTTCTTCTTCTGCTCTCTCTTCTCCCTGTTTTGTTTATAAAGTGGGGGCGGGCATTTTTCAATGTATTTTACCCAGTGTACATTTTCGAATCCACACTGTGCAATTACAAGTTAGTTTACAGTTATACTGACTGGAAATTGTGTACTTATCTGGGATCCAGCATTGCTGTCCCTGCTTCAGATGTGACAGTCTGGCCTTTACAAACAGTAGAGTTATCTGACCTCACAACGAGCGAATGGGGGACATTGGACTGCACTGCTAAGCCATTTCTTCTCTCCCTCTCTCTCTCACACACCCCTCCCACCTCCACACACTCTCTCTCTCTCTCTCTCTCTCTCCCCTTCAAACCCATACAAACAAGCATGTAGCGATAGGCAGACATACAGGGTAACACACACACCTACACACACACACACACACACACACACACACACACACACATGTAGAGATAGGCAGACATACAGGCAAACACACATATCCTCTTGATTATTTGCTATCTCTCTTTCCTTTTCTTTTTGCACTCGGCATCACGTGCCTCCTGGCCGCAGGCAATTTATAGCGTAGCATGTCCCTAACACACACACACACACACACGCAATACACACACACACACGCACGCACGCACGCACACTCACACACGCACACTACTCTACACTACACCACACACACACACACACACACACACACACGCACACGCACACTACTCTACACTACACTACACTACACTACACACACACACACACACACACACACACACACACACACACACACACACACACACACACACGCACACTACTCTACACTACACACACACACATACACACACACACACACACACACACACTCACACACGCACACTACTCTACACTACGCACACACACACACACACACACACACACACACACACACACACACACACACACATACTGGCTGCAGGTAATTAAAAGAGCAGCATGTCCGTCACAACGGGAGTCACGTTACACTGCCCAGTGGCATGAAACCAGCTGCCTACAACAACAACACCCCCCCCCCCCCCCCCCCCCCGCACCCCCCCCCCTCCAAACATACAAACATTTACATTCTCGAAACCAGCATACAAACACTGACACGTTGCAAACCGACATACAAAACTGACACGTTCTAATCTAAAGCACAAACACACAGTCCTATCGCTAACCAACATACAATCACAATAACACACTGCAAATTAATACACAAACACACGTACAATCAACCTGATACGTTGCAATACAACGTTCAAACACACTGGCACTTCACAAACCAACATACAAGTACACAAACGCACTGCCAAGAAACACACAAACACAACCACTCCGACACATCAAAAACCGACGCATTTACACAATACCACATCGCAAACCAACATTCAAACACACTGATTTATTAAGAACCAACGCACGAACACACGGACGCATTGCAGACCAACACACAAACGCGTCGTAAAACGAAAGAAAGAAATCAGATAAACAAAACAAAAATATAAGCTGAAAATCGATGACAGTCTGACTGCAAAAAGCATGACCACACCGGCAAAAAAGACCACATTTTCGGATGGACGTAGGCAGGAATGTCAAGCCACTTTTTTTTAAGTCCTTTTCATTCCACTTCAATGAAGAGAAAGATAAAGAGAGGGAGAATGGGAGAGAGACGGAGACGGACAGAGAGACGGAGACAGACAGGCAAGCAGACAAGAATAGCAGCATGGACACGCTAATTCATATACAGGGAGATATACTTCTGTGTCAGGGTGGGTGGGTGGGTGGATATGGGGGTGAGAGAGAGAGAGAGAGGGAGAGGGAGTGTATGGGGGGGTGGGGGTGGAGTGGGAGGGACACAAAGAAAGGGCAGATAAAGAGAGGAGGGTTTGAGAGTGAGGGAGAGACAGAAGAGGAGGTAAAGAGACAGAAAGAGAGAGGGAGTGAGATGGAGAGAGAGACAGAGAGAGAGAGAGAGAGAGAATACGAATACGAATACGAATACGAATACGAATACGAAATTTTTATTCAGATTTAGGCCTAAGCCCCTTACTGAAGGGGTAAGTCACAATTATATCAATCACACAAACACTTTCAAAAACACATTGTTTAACATTTACACTTCAGATGCTTGTTATGTTTGACAATCTATGTTGATATTATGATCTAAGTTATAGCAATACGCAAACGCTTTAAGGCATTGTAAATGTATAACGCCACATTGCACAATACAGTTTCATTTCTGGATGACATTAGCAAATTGAATCTAAAGCGGCATGGGTTATTATAAAACTTAGGCTGGATATGTTTCAACCTTAAGTCAAGTAAACAAGGACAACAAAACATAAAATGAATTTCATCTTCTTCTGATTGATGGCATAAACGACACAACACTTTCTCAGCTCTTTTTTCACTGTATCTTAAACGATGACAGGCAATATCTGATACACCAAGCCTAACTTTGGTCAAAGCACATTTCACATATCTATTCATTTTCATTTCAATGTATGGCTCCACATTATTTGTCAACTTAAACATCTTATATTCAGCAAATCTGTCACTACTCTGAATGTGGTTATGCCAGTCCTGCCATCTACAATCAACAATTCTTTGTTTGAAATATTTTATGAACCATGAAACATTTTCAACCCCCTGGTTATCCCAGACATAAGAAAATCCATAAGAGCACAAACATTTTCGAATACCTGTAACCCAAGTCTTTTTTCCGTTATTGTCTAAGTTATACAGCATCATGTAAGCCTTGTATGGTAATCTATAATTATTCATTCTAGTTATCTTTAGCCAGTATCTAATACACTTTACATATGAGTTTATATATATTGGATATCTACCAAGTTCACCATAAATTAAATCGTTGGGTGTTCGCCTATCAACATTTAAGAAGCGTTTCATGGCAAACATGTGCAATCTTTCTATTTCAACATCATTCTCAAAAGCCCAGATTTCTGCACCGTACTGTAAAATAGGCTGTACCTGAGAATCAAACAACTTAGCAAATACTGTGTATGAGCTACAATCTAATCTGTATATAACATGAAGTATAACCATAACAGCTCTCTTTGCCCTGTTTACTAAATCTTGACAGGCATAAGTAAAACTGAGTCTGGTTGAAAAAAAGATCCCAAGATATTTATACACATTTACCACTCTTACAGTTTCATTTCCATATGACCATTGTTCACGTCTACCTAGATAACCACCCCTACGAAACACAATGATATTTGTTTTTTCCATGTTTACTTTTAAGTCCAATTTCATTGCTGCTTCATATAAACTATTCAGCTGTCTTTGCAAACCTACAACTGATATTGATAACAAGATCATATCATCAGCAAAAAGCAGCATAAACAACTCTATCAAATCAAAAGTCACTCCATGTCGTCCATTTTCAACAATTTCAAGGGCAATCTCATTCACAAACAACGAAAATAGAACAGGACTGCACACATCACCTTGTTTCACGCCTCTTGTACAATTCACAAAATCTGATAATTTCGCTCCACTTCTTATCCTAGCTTTAACTTCTCTGTACATACTTTTAACACATCTATACAGTTTACCTCTAATTCCATTTTTTAACAAAACCGGCCATAGTAACTTCCTAGAAATCGAATCAAAAGCTTTTTCAAAATCAACAAATGCAACATACAATTTTTGATTATTGGCAAATTGTTTTTGAACAGCAGCTAATAAAGTAAACATGTGATCGATAGTACAGTAATCTCTCTTAAAACCAGCTTGATGTTCACCTGTTATGTTATTCAAATTAACCCATTCCTGTAATCTGTAATTAATAACAGAACTGTATAATTTGCTACTTATGTTACATAATGATATTCCTCTGTAATTGTTCGTGTTATTGACTTTACCTTTCTTGAACAATGGTAGAATAATCGATTCAGACCAACTTTGTGGATATATGCCATTATCAAATAAATGATTAAATAGTCGAACTAAAAACGTTATTGTAGAATCCCCCGCATTTTTGAAAAACTCACCAATTAATTCGTCAGGTCCAGCTGATTTCCCAGTCTTCAATTTTCTTACTGCTAACAATACTTCTTCTCTTGATATTGGTCTGTTTATTCCTTCATCTCCTTCATCTACGACATCTTCATCTAAAATATCATCTTCACTGTACTCCTCTGCTTCCTTTTCAAGGACATTTTTAAAGTGATCAAACCACTGATCAATAGATATACTATTTTGTGGTTGAAATTTTTTGCGTACAACTTTGTTTACAGTTTCCCAAAATAGCTTCTGACACTTAATTGAATCTAACAGTTCCTTTAGAATTAATTCATTATATTCTTTCTTTTTCCTTACAATCATATTTTTATATTCTCTTCTTGCAATGCAAAATGTTACTCTATCATCTTTATCTGATGTATGTTTAAATTTTCTAAGAAGTCTACGCACGTTACGTCTAGTTACTCTGCATTCTTGATCAAACCATTCT
>NC_134882.1:48204817-48207317 GCF_041734735.1 Babylonia areolata | reverse complement strand
AAGTAAACGAATAAATACATGGATAGATGAACAAATAAATAGCACAAACCAGTTCCAGTCAGCATTCTTCAGTTTTTCTTTAAAGCCTCTAAATATCTAAAGGTCAGGACAATTACCCGGGTAATAACCCCACGCATTCTTTCCTTTAATGATCACTGTGCGTGCATATTTCCTTGTTTATCGTGTCACTGAAAACAGTGAGCGTACTGGGAGAAGGCGGAAGTAGCTGAGAACGGGGGGTGGGGGATTGGGCGGGCCGGGGGGGGGGGGGGGGGGGGGGGGGGAGGAATTCAAGCATGACTGTCGTTTGCAAAATTAATGTATTTTTCTAAGATTTATATCACAGGATTGAGCTGGGAGAGACCCTGGGACCCAGGGAATGCTGCCCTGTAACTCTGGTCTATCTGATGACGTGATCATCCCAGGGGTAGGAGCGGAGATGGGGGGTGGGGGCTGGAACGGGGGGGGGGGTGGGGGGCTCTTGATCTTTTAACGCTTGTTTGTTTGTTCTTTTTTGTTCAGCAGGAATGAGCCTTCTTCAGGTTCAGGCTGGGGGTACACGACGAGAGAGAAAGAGAGAGAGAGAGGGGGGGGGTTGGGGCTGAGGGGAGGGGGTGAGGGGGAGGGGGAGAGTGTGAGAGGGGGAGGCGGGGAGAGGGTGACACAGAGAGAGTGGGAGGGAGAGACAGGGAAAGAAAGAGAGAGAAGTGAGAGAGACAGAGGAGGAGAAGGAAAGATGGAGATAGAAAGAGAGAGAGATATACATGAACTAAAGAGAAATAGTGGGGTAGAGAGATAGATTGGGAAACAGTGAGAGGTTGAGAGCAAGAGAGAGAGAGAAAGAGAGAGAGACAGACAGACAGACAGACAGACTGACAGAGAGACAAACAGACAGATAAACAAAGACGGAGAGAGAGAGTGTTGGATGGGTTGTTGTTTTTTTTTTTTTTTTATATATATTATGTGGACCATGGGCCCTTATGAAGGACTCTGTGAACGCATGTAACAAATAAAGAATGAAAGAACGAAAGAAAGAAAGCAAGAGACCCCATTCCAATTCCAAGCAGTAATCTCAGAGTATTGAAAGTGCCAGATCCAAAGGTCAGTCCAACAGATGAGGACACAACCCTACGAATACGTTTTTGCTGTTGTAGTTGTTGTTTAAAATGTTTATTTGTTTTTGTTGTTTTTTCATTACGATGACAGTGGAGTGATGGCCTAGAGGTAACGCGTCCGCATAGGAAGCGAGATAATCTTAGCGCGCTGGTTCGAATCACGGCTCAGCTGCCGATATTTTCTCCCCCTCCACTAGGCCTTGAGTGGTGGTCTGGACGCTAGTCATTCGGATGAGACGATAAACCGAGGTCCCGTGTGCTTGCATGCACTTAGCGCACGTAAAAGAACCCACGGCAACAAAAGGGTTGTTCCTGGCAAAATTCTGTAGAAAAATCCACATCGACAGGAAAAAACAAATAAAACTGCATGCTGGAAAAAATACAAAAAAATGGGTGGCGCTGTAGTGTAGCGACGCGCTCTCCCTGGGGAGAGCAGCCCGAATTTCACACAGAGAAATCTGTTGTGATAAAATGAAATACAAATACAAATACTGAGGGTGTTTTTTTTTATCAAGAGATTTCAATCGGTGAGCCTACTGGAAGGAGGGAGGAGGCAGGTAACATTGGAAGTGGAAGGATGAATAGAATTCAGAGCTGGTGTTTCCTCTGTGAATATCTTAAGTGCCATCTTCTTAGATTTATATCACAGGATTGATTGAGTGGAAAGGGAACCAGGGAATGAAGGAATATATGAAAGAGTTTATGAATGAATAAATGAGACGATAAACCGAGGTCCCGTGTGCAGCATGCACTTAGCGCACGTAAAAGAACCCACGGCAACAAAAGGGTTGTTCATGACAAAATTCTGTAGAAAAATCCACTTCGATAGGAAAAACAAATAAAACAGCAGGCAGGAAAAAAATACAAAAAAGGGTGGAGTGTATGAATGAATAAATACATAAATAAATTAATGAATAGATCAAGAAATAAATAAATAACACCGTCCGATTCCAGCCAGCAATCTTCAGAGTATTAAAATGCGTCAGGTTTAAAGCTCAGTCTAACAGCTGGGGAAATTTGAGTGACCCATCTGCATTCGTTTCCATTGCGATGACTGTGGGCCCACATTTCTTTTTTTTTTTTTTTTTGTCATGTCATTCAAAACAGTGAGCGTACTGGGGAGGAGGCAGGTGAAATTGGAACTGGACTGGACGGGAGAATAGAATTCAAAGCTGGGGCTTTTTCCTCTGCAAATATCTTAAGTGCCATCTTCTTCTCAGATTTATATCACAGGGTTCAACGGAGAGGGGACCCAGGGAATGAGGCCACGAAGCTGTGATCTGTCGGCTGACGTGGCCATCCCCGGGAGAGAGGGTTTATTTGTTTGTGTGTGTGTGTGTGTGTGTGTGTGGAGGGGGGGTGGGGGTTGGGGTGGCGGGTTGGGG
>NC_134882.1:48169817-48199817 GCF_041734735.1 Babylonia areolata | reverse complement strand
ATGTGTTTGGCGTGTTAAAATGCATATTGTCCAGGATTCCATTATACGCGCTTGTAATATATGCGAGTGTACTTATGTGGATAACGTATAATGTATGTGAAAATCCGTGTCATATTAAAAAAAAAAAATAATGCATTTATCAAATATCTATATATTAAACACAGACTGACACAGACACACACAGACACACACACAGACACACAGACACACAGACACACACACACACACACACACACACACACACACACACACACATAGACACACAGACACACACACACACACACACACACACACACACACACACACACACACACACGCGCGCGCGCGCGCGCGCGCGCGCGCGCACACACACGTCTAATATCACACAAAGTGAAAAGACGTTGAATTAAAGAAAGAACACACACACACACACACACACACACACACACACACACACACACACACACACACACACACACACACACACACACACACACACACACACACAGGGAGACATGTACCGTCAAAGATATGACACTGGCACTGAAACAGAGTTATAAAATAATAATAATAATAATAATAAGAAGAAGAAGAAGAAGAAGAAGAAGAAGAAGAAGAAGAAGAAGAAGAAGAAGAAGAAGAAGAAGAAGAAGAAGAAGAAGAAGAAGAAACAATTGTGCCTCCATTATTAGAGTTAAAAAATTAATGCAAAACGATACAATGAATAATGCTATAAACCATTCTCACCCAGATTGTTGACGCATTGAATCATGAAAAAAAAAAAGTAAGATTTCTGATGGTATCTTCTTCAATTGTGAATGAAAATAGCCATTTCAACTTCGGTGGAACTGGGTTTGTCAGAACGGACCGAAACTACGAGCACTTCATTATACAAGAATGTTTTACATACTCTCTCTCTCTCTCTCTCTCTCTCTCTCTCTCTCTCTCTCTCTCTCTCTCTCTCTCTCTCTCTCTCTCCTCTCTCTCTCTCTCTCTCTTCATGACTTCATCAATGCACGTTCTGTATAATCGTGTACGTCTCGTCATTAGAGGGACATCACGTGCATGAATAAAATATCCCGATGCATATAACTGAAGTTAATCATTGTGATCGATCACATTGAGTATCTACAACCCGTGCAGAGGCCGTGATTCCTTAAAGCTGACAGAGATGACTGTCATTAGATTTACGGTCATTCTGGGCCGGCGAGCGTATTGTGTAGCCATTGGAGAATAGCTCTGATATGGGAATGCCCTCTGCAGGTCAGCTGTTATATGAAGTATCCATTTCAGGTTAACTTTAATGTGACGTCGTTAATGGTTATATGTTATGTCGTTTATCCATTGAGGGTTATTTGTAATGTGATGTGTCCATTTAAGGTTAGATATAATGTGATGTCTTCGTTTAAGGTTATATGTAATGCCGTTTATTCCCGTTTATTCATTGGGAGTCATCTGTAATATGATGTATCCATGTCAGGTTAGCTATAATGCGGTGTCGTCGTTTAGAGTTATATGTAATGCCGTTTTCCCCCGTTTAATCACTGAGGGCTATCTGTAATATGGTGTTCCCTTTGCAGGTCAGTTGTGATGTGCTGTATCCATTCAGGGTTATCTGTAACGTGATATATTCACTTAAGGATAGCTGTAATATGATGAATCTCTTGAGGGCTAGCTCTAATGTGATGTATCTATTGAGGGAGGGATGTAATGTGATGCATCTATTACAGGTTAACTGTAACGTGGTGTGTCAATTGCTGGTCAGATGTAATGTGGTATATTGATGGAGGGTTAGCTGTAATGTGATATATAAATATATTTTTTTATTGAGGGTGAGCTACAATATGAAGCATCCATTGAAGATATGCTGTTTTATGATGTGCTACGTTGCAGATTTGCTGTAATACGATGTGTTCTTTGAAAATTAGTTTTTGTATGATGCATTCATTACAGGTTAGCATTATGTGTTTATTGCTAGTTAGCTGTAATATGATTTATCCTTTGCAGGTTATCTTTATGTGGTGTATCCATTGAGGGTAGCTGAATGCGGTGTATCCATTGAGGGTAGCTGAATGCGGTGTATCCATTGAGGGCAGCTGTAATGTGATTAATCCGTTGAGGGTAGCTGTAATGTGATGTAGTCGTTGACAGTTAGCAGTAAAATGTGATTTTCCAGTTGAGGGTTAGCTTTGATGTGATGTATCCATTGACGGTTTGCTGTGATAGGATGGAGGCGTTGAGGATTAGCTGTGATGCCGTGTGTTCATTTAAAGTTATCTATGATGTGGTGTGTCCATTGAGGGTTGCCTGTAATTTGATTTGTCCATTACACATCAGCTGTGATGTAATATGTCTGATGCGGGTAATCTGTAAAGCTGCATATCCATTGAAGGTTAGCTGTAATGTGGTGCTGTGGTAATGAATAACCGTATTGTATTAAGGTACGTCACAAACGTATTTCTCTGTATGAAATCCTGGGCTGCTCTCTACGGGAAGGGAGCTTTGCCACAGTGCAGCGACACTTTTCTTTTACAATGACAGCTGATTTTCCTGAACAATTTACACAGTGACAACCCTTTCGTTGCCGGTGGTAATTTTATGTGTACGTTGCACAGGGACGGCGGACTACAGTCTCATCCGAGTGGCTAGCACACTGACCGTCGCTCTCAAGTTCTACTGGAGGATGAGTGGTCAGGGGAGTAAGAATCCCTGCAGGGACTGGAACTGCTGGACGGCGGCTTATCACTAGGCCACCAACTACATAGATAGATAGATAGATAGAGTCAGAATTGGCTGCCACGCGCTGCATCCATGAAATTTCAAGCTGTAACTTGGTGTGTCCATGGCAAGGTGTGGTGTGTGTGTGTGTGTGTGTGTGTGTGTGTGTGTGTGTGTGTGCGCGCGTGCACATACTTCTAATTTATTGACATTCGTTGGTTAAATTGTCTTTTTTCTTTCGTTTTTTAAAAATTGTTTTGATAGCAGATGTGGTGTACCGTATGTTGACCAGTTCTAACTCTTTGATGCTTCCTTGAAACCGAAACTCAAAGGAAGCGTTGTAGGCCGTTTTGAAGATTGGATACAAAGCTGTGTATGGACTGGAGGCTGTATAGAATATAGTGTGATGTGGTCTAATGTGATGTGATGTGGTGCAATGCGGTACGTACTTACAGGCTGTGTGCACGGTGCAGTGGCAATTAGGGCCAACAGAAGAACATGGAAAGAAGGGAGAAAAATTTAACGAGACGGATGTTCACCCGTAAACTCTCTTCAAAACTCATTCTAACAAACCATTTGATTAGCATTCGCCAAGAAGGCGTGTATCATTCTGTGGTTTTCGCAACTTTTTATTTCCACTTCTACTGCACCTCTCATCCATGTCACATCTTTCACCGTCTTTCACTCCGTCTCCATCGGGGAAAAAAGCAAGAGAAGAGAAAAGAACCGTTCTCTTTCCATCATTCCGCTAGAATCAATGCCCCACCGGGATTTCTTTTTTTATGCTTTTGTCGTGCGCGCGTGCAAGCCAGCTTGTGCGTGCGTGTGCACGCACGCGCAGTGTTTGATCATTTCCATTCAGTGTTGTCAGCATGCCTTTCCGCCTTCATGTTGCATTCATATCATTTCACATCGACTTTCTGATTAAAACAAATCCACCCTTTGGGACTTGAGCTTTCTCTTTGTCTCAGTCTTTTGTCTCTCTCTTTGTTTCTCTCCATCTCTGCTTCTCCATCTATCGCTGTCTTGCTTTCGTCATCGTCTTCGTCATTATCATCATGATCATGATCACGACTCATCAGCATCATCAGCATCAGCATCATCATTTCTTGTATTACTTCTTCTTGAAGATTGTGGATGAATAAAGTGTTATCAGTGATAGCAGGAAATGCTATAAAAGTGATAAGTGAAAATCCCACCCTGCAGAAGGAGAAAGTAACCCTGACACGAGGACATGCCGATATCCTCCATACCCCCTCCCCTACCACCATCAGCGGAATGATGGAGAGAGAGAGAGAGAGAGAGAGAGAGAGAGAGAGAGAGAGAGAGAGAGAGAGAGAGAGAGATGGGAGCGAAATATGTCAAACCTAAAATTCATCCGCATTACATGCATGAAGTACTATGTTTTGGTAAAAGGTGCGTGGCAGCGTGATTCTCTCATCTGGACGTCGGTACATGTTATATATTATCATATTGTGTTATATCATATTATATGATATTATCATGTCATATCACACCGTATTTGTTTTTTGTTGTTACATTATTTGATACACTATTTTCATGTTTCATTCTGTTACACTATATTGCTTATATTATGATGTTTCTTGTACCTATTCAGTGTCATGTTTCGTTTGTAATCCATTTCATTCCATTGTAACTGACATGAACTGAGAATTAATTGTTATGACTATTGTTGTTGTTGATGTTGGTGATGTTGTTGTTGCTGCTGCTGCATTACCCTGAAGACAGTGTCGTTTTGTGAGCTGTTTTATTTCCTTTCAGATTTGCTTTAAACCTACCCGGACTGTTGTTTCAAGTCTGCATCCTCATGTCATATCCACTCATGCTTAACAATAATAACACAGCGATTAACGCAAGCTACAATACAGTGCAATACATCTGTATCCCTGCTCGCTTATCTATCTATCTATCTATCTGTCTGTCTGTCTGTCTGTCTGTCTGTCTATTTGTGCACGTCCGTCTGTGTCTATGTCTGTCTGTCTATTCACCTGTCTATCTGTCTTCATGTCAGTACTCTGTGAGACGATGAAATACCATCAGTCAGAGGTTTTCTTTGCTGACTGTGCTGAAATGTGAGCACGTTTCCAATATACCCACTGTCGTGCTTTATAAACATCATATGAAATATGTTCACTCATGCGTCTTTGGCGCGTCTGACGTTACAATGACCTCGGAGCCGAAATTCGCACACGTCAGCCAACAGAACGGTGTAACAGCCTCGAACTACCCCCCAGCTAAATGTTGCCACCGGATCATTCAGGACAAGTCTTGAATGAGCCCTGGGTCTGTTGTGGCCAGTTGAGATCAATCCCTACCCCCTCTCATAGCTGGAAATAATCCCATTCTATGGACTTGATCAAGCTACTGTAAAAGGAAGGGGGTTGTTCTGGGCTATTCTTTACTCCACCCCTCACACACACACACACACACACACACACACACACACACACACACACACACACACACACACACACACACACACACACACACACACACACACATTCGCCACTCTATTAAAATTTACGGATGCAGACGTGGGGAAGTTCTACTTCAATAGCGCATATTGATTCTAAATGGGCCGGGGTTCGTTTCAAGCCAGTATACAATGACCCCTAAATCCATTACGAAGGGGTAGTGAGGGAGTATAAACTAACTGCATACACACAGGGGTTAATCTGTGCTGGTCAGTTTTGTCTTCGGACTAGCCAGAATTGACCCTGGTGTGAAAAACCAAAGGGGGTGCAATCAGGCTGCTAAGCTGGCACCGTTGCTAGACTGCTGAAACGAAATGCAAACTTCATGGATGATGGCCGCTGTTGCGAAAGTTGGAACTACAGCTCCAGCTCCACGATTGCACAGTGGAATGGGCCAACAAGGGAGGTTATTTGACTGGCTTATTTCCCTTTCTTATCTCTCTGGATGGACGGTTCGCGGCCATCAAACCAGGACTGGCGGTGCCAGGTTGCTGTGGTGACGATGGTCCCAGACACAGCCTGCAGTCACTGGTCCGTGTGAGGGGATTGGCGACCAGGGATATTGGCAGTCGCGTGTATCGTATTGTCTGTGTTATTAACAAACAAATGCCCGCATACTCACACACGCGTGCGCGCGTGCACACAGACACAGACATACTCGCGCGCGCGCACACACACACACACATACATGCAGACGCACATCATCCATATCAGGGAAATGTCAGTGAAGAATTGAGATGTTACACCATTGAGTAACTGCAGATACATATATGATACACACAAAACTACACACACTCTCGCTCACACACAGACACACACAAACACACACACACACAGACACACACACACACACACATGAACGCGCGCGCACATATATGCATTCATCATCCACTCCTCGCCCCCCTGTCCCCCCATACACACACACACACACACACACACACACACACACACACACACATACACACATACACACACACACACACACGCGCGCGCGCAGAGGCCTCCCGGGCAGCTGCCAAAATCGGCAAGAAAGGCCATTGAGAATATCATCGGTAGTTACTCAAGGGTGTAACATCTCAATGCTTTACTTACATTCTTACATTTCCCGGATATGGATGATTGTGTGGGTGGGTGGGGAAGGGGACGCTCAGGCAATGTCTCACCCCGTGTGTGTGTGTGTTTGTGTGTGTGTGTGTGTGTGTGTGTGTGTGTGTGTGTGTGTGTGTGTGTGTGTGTGTGTGTGTGTGTGTGTGTGTGTGTGTGTGTATCACCAGCAGTAGCAGTCTATTCATGTTTCTAGAACTTGTGGGTTATGATTTTGTAAATTTTTGCCGGAGTACAACTTCTTCATGCTTGGGTGCAGGTATACAAGCTTCACAGCTGAATCATCCAGGAATTAAAATAAAAACAGGGTAAAACAGGGCAGGTCAAGGCACATAGTTATGCTTTGTCCGTAAGCTAACTTCTAACACACGCTAACATGCACAATTCTCAACTTATTCGCCTACACCCCCACCCCCCAAACACACACACTAACCCCCACTCCACACACACACTCGCTCTCATACCCATGTATGAATGCATGATAGAAACATACAATTCCCACACACACACACACACACACACACACACACACACTCACACGCACGTACGCACGCACGCACGCACACACACAGAAGTAGACTATTACTCAACAAATATATGTGTATGCACAGTATAGTTAATGGAACGGCCCCAAGGAAAATAATCCAGGATTTTATTACGAATGAAAATAGACATACTCACAAACTATCTTATCCACGACCCCGAAACAATTTATATAAATCTAATTTAACATAATTATTCGGGGGGAACGAATAGTTTACCTACCTCCTTAAAGTCATGTCGTCAGAAGCAACCATTCAAAAATGCACTTAAGAAGAATTTGATGGAAACAAGATGATTCCTTAATGTTTTGATATGATTATCCTTGTATCTGCCTGTCTATATACCTGTCTGTCCGTTTTTCTAACTTTAGACTATCTCTGTCCTTCTGACTCTCTGTCACTCTTTTCCCTCTCTCGACTGTTACCTTTATCTGGTTGTCTGTTCTTGTCTGTCATCTCTGTCTGTCTGTCTCTTTCTTTCTTTCTTACTCTCGCTCTTTCGTCCTGAATTAAGCTATCGATGTAAGGATGTCGCTTTGTATGTCATAATTTTGTCAGTATTATAAAAATTATGTGTATATTTAATTACTATTGCTGTTGTTGTTCTTTGTTTGTCTTTTTTCGATAGATATGATTTTGTATGTGCTACGTGTAACTGTTTATTTCTATATCACCCTTTCCCGACACCCACTTCCCCCATTTCTTCCATATTTGTATTTTCCTTTTTTTTTTCTGAGGGCAGGATGTAAAAAAAAAAAAAGCTGTATAACCTTTGACTTGACTTCACACACACGCACACACACACACACACACGCACGCACGCACGCACACACACACACACACACACACACACACACACACACACACACACACACACACACACACACACACACCTCACAACACATCCTCCACCCTATACAACCTCCCTCCTCTGCCCACACCACTCCCTTACCCCTCCCTTCTTCATTCAGATGCTTATCCTCTTCCCTGTGCTTTGGGAGCTGCTAGCTGCAAATCGAATCCAAGACGAGCCGGTGTGGTCGATAGTAATGCAATATTGAGGCAGGGGTTTTGTGTGTGTGTCCCAGCCAGGCCAGACTAATTCCATTGGCCCTGGTCATTTGTCGCCATCAGCCCTCACCGTGTCCTGTCGCCTTTCTCACCTTCACTGTCTCTGGGCACCGCTCTTTGCTCTGATGACGACTGTTTGACAGTTTGGGGTCCGGCCGTTTGAACCTTTGTCTGTTGGGGGGGTTGGTGGGGGGATGGGGATGGGAGTTGCGGTGGGGGGGGGGGTGAGTTGAATGGAGAGATAATTGGGTCAAAGAGGCGGGATGCAGTGGAGAGGGGCGGGGTGGAGGTTTGTGAGGGGAGATGAGAGGGGATGATACTGACAATGAGTTGATCCCCACTCGTGTGATTCCCAGTGCTTGAATTACCGTTGTGATCCATGCTTCCGTTTCTGGAATGGGGGTTTCTTTATTTCCTGGCAATATTAAAAGAAACTGTTCACACACACACACGTGCACACACACACACACACACACACACACACACACACACACACACACACACAGACCCACACACATACACACACAGACACACACACAGACACACACACACACACACACACACACACACACACACACACACACACACACACACACAAAGAAAGAAAAAAAAATTCTACTGAACATACACCCACGCCACCCCACCACCCTCCACTCCTCAGCCTCACTTGCTTCCTTCCCACATGCTTATCCTTTCCCTTGGTTTGGTCGGGTGGGAGAGGGTGGGCCTGGGGATGGGGGTGTTGGGGGGGGGAGGCTGCTAGCTACAAATCGAATCCAAGACGAGCCGGTGTGGTCGATAGTAATGCAATATTGTGGCAGGGGTTTTGTGTGTGTGTGTCCCAGCCAGGTCAGACTAATTCCATTGGCCCTGGTCATTTGTCGCCATCAGCCCTCACCGTGTCCAGTCGCCTTTCTCACCTTCACTGTCTCTGGGCACCGCTCTTTGCTCTGATGACGACTGTTTGACAGTTTGGGGTCCGGCCGTTTGAACCTTCGTCAGGAGGGCAGGGAGATGAAGGAGAAGGATAGCTGGAAGAATAGTGTCTTGGTATCAGAAGAGGGGGACACGGGAGGGGAGGTTAGAAGAGAGAAGACTCAAAATGAGGTGAACACAACTGGCATGATTTCCAGAGCTTGAAGTTGTCTTTGGATCCACACGTCTGTAATATGGGTTTTAGTGATATTTTCCCATAGTATTGAAAGCTCCTTTCACACACACACACACACACACACACACACACACACACATACGCACACACGCACACACACACACACACGCACACACACACACACACACACACACACACACACACACACACACACACACACATACACTGATGTGCGTCAAGCCAGGTGGATATGCAAAGAGCTAGAAAGGACAGTAAGGTATCACATCGTAATGCTTCATTGCAGACCTTCAAACCTCATGATCGTCTCAGCGACATTCGGCAGATTCTTGCCTCAGAGAAGAGGGGGTACTGGTGGGTGGGGTGAAGGGTTTGGAGACGGAGGAGAAGAGGTGAAAGGAGACTGATAATGAGTTAATCCCCACTGGATTGATTCTCAAAGCTTGAATTACCATTGTGATCCATGCTTCCATTTCTGAAATGGGTGTTTCCGGTATTTTCCGGTAATATTGACAAAAACTGTTCACACACACACACACACACACACACACACACACACACACACACACACACACACACACACACACACACACACACACACACACACACACACACACACACACACACACACACACACACGCACCACCACCACCACCACCACCACCACACCACACACCACTCACATACATACACCACACACACAAAACATGCACACACATGCACACACACACACACACACACACACACACACACACACACACACACACACACACACACACACACACACTGATGTACGTCAAGCCAGGTGGATATGCAAAGAGCTAGAAAGGACAGTGAGGTATCACATCGTAATGCTTCATTGCAGACCTCAAACCTCATGATCGTCTCAGCGACATTCGGCAGATTCTTGCCTCAGAGAAGAGGGGGTACTGGTGGGTGGGGTGAAGGGTTTGGAGACGGAGAAGAAGAGGTGAGAGGAGACTGACAATGAGTTAATTCCCACCGGATTGATTCTCAAAGCTTGAATTACCATTGTGATCCATGCTTCCATTCCACACCACACACCACTCACATACATACACCATACACAAAACACATGCACACACATGCACACACATACACACTCACTCACACACACACACACACACACACACACACACACACACACACACACACACACACACACACACACACACACACACACACCATATTTGTCATTTTCTCTGCATCCCGCTCTGTGCCTGATGAGTTAATTCCCGCTGGCGTGATTCGAAAAGCTTGAATAACCAGTGCTTCCGTTTCTGAAATAGGGTTTTCACTGGTGTTTTCCAAGAATGTTAAAACAGAGTACGCACCACACATTACAGCACATCACACTCACACACACACATTGCAAACCACACCACACCACACCACATCACAACACACACACACACACACACACACACACACACACACACACACCACACACACACACACACACACACACACACACACACACACACACACACACACACACACACACACACACACCCCGAGGTGCGCCAACCCATGCAGATGTGCAAACCTCTCTCTCTTTCTGTGTGTGTGTGTGTGTGTGTGTGTGTGTGTGTGTGTGTGTGTGTGTGTGTGTGTGTGTGTGTGTGTGTGTGTGTGTGTGTGTGTGTGTGTGTGTGTGTGTGTGTGTGTGTGGACGTGTGCGCATATATCCGCAATATTCATTATATATTGCATTCTAAACCAGGGAAAACATGGAAAAGCTCACAACCACGAACAAAGCAGTTCCAAAACATTGTGCCTGACGCAAAAGCCCAAGGATAAGGGGCCTTATGGGGCACACAGACATCAAGCTTCATGATCGTCATCGCGACATTTCTCTGGTATTTCCCCATGATATCGAAACAAAAGTCCACACACACACACACACACACACACACACACACACACACACACACACACACACACACACACACACACACACACACGCACGCACACACACACACACACACACACACACACACACACACACACACACACACACACACACACACACACACACACACACACACACACACACACAGAGGCACACACACGCTCGCATGCACATACACATAAGCATGCCTGTCTGTCTGTCTGTCTGTCTGTCTCTCTCTCTCTCTCTCTCTCTTCCTCCACCAGACCAAACTGTAGCTCGGTTTCAAGGTATGTCTATATATATTTTCTATATGTTTCAATGTAAAACACACACAGGATGATTATAACAACACGAACAACAACAACAAGGGTAATGACACTCGCATACCACCTTCCTGCCCCCCGCCCCCTCCCCTCCACTTCATTGACTCACTTGTGTAAACAAAGTGAGTCTGTGTTTTAACCCGGTGTTCGGTTGTGTGTGTGTGTGTGTGTGTGTGTGTGTGTGTGTGTGTGTGTGTGTGTGTGTGTGCGTGTGCGTGCGTGTGTGTGTGTGTGCGTGTGTGTCTGTGTGTGTCTGTGTGTGTCTGTGTCTGTGTGTCTGTGTGTCCGTGATAAACTTTAACATTGACATTTTCTCTGCAAATATTTTGTCAGTTAACACCAAATTAGGCATAAAAATAGGAAAAATTCAGTTCTTTCCAGTCATCTTGTTTAAAACAATATTGCACCTCTTGGATGGGCACAAAAAAAAGAAAAAAAAGAAGCCTAATTATATGCAAACTGCATTTACTGTTATATTTATATTTTTTGTATTCTGACCCAACAATAAAAGCAGTCATTATTATCATTTTCTGTTCAAACAGGAACTTCTTTTGCTCAGCATGGAAGTTTCATTTATTTTGCAAACGTTTTGGTGCAGATAATAAAAAGAGGGAAATTACTCTGTAATTAATGCTAGGGGATTAATTTGCTTTAAACTGATCTTTCTCATCTTAAACATTACATTTTGAAATTATACTCAATACATAAAAAGCTTGGATTTTTTTTTTTTTTTTTTTTTTTTCAAAGTGTATCACAAGTGAGTCTTGAAGGCCTTGCCTCTCTTGTTTTATATTTCTTTTATAGTTTGGCTCACTCAGTGTTGAAGAAGGCAGCCGGACTACAGCCGAAATGTGCTGTTATGTGGCTTTTTTTTTCTTTCTTGAGTCTGTTTGTATTTGTATTTATCACAACAGATTTCTCTGTGTGAAATTCGGGCTGCTCTCCTCAGGGATTTTTTTTTTTTTCTGCGTGCAATTTTATTTGTTTTTCCTATCGAAGTGGATTTTTCTACAGACTTTTGCCAGGAACAACCCTTTTGTTGCCGTGGGTTCTTTTACGTGCGCTAAGTGCATTCTACACACGGGATCTCGGTTTATCGTCTCATCCGAATGACTAGCGTCCAGACCACCACTCAAGGTCTAGTGGAAGGGGAGAAAATATCGGCAGCTGAGCCGTGATTCGAACCAGCGCGCTCAGATTCTCTCGCTTTCGAGGCGGACCAAGGCCATCACTCCACTACAGCTTCTAGACCATCACTCCACTACAATTTGAAATGTGTTTTTTGTATCATATTCAGGTCCAGATTGGGAAGTGCAGTGTTGTACCCCGTGGTCATTTGTTGCTTGTCAAGATTCCTCCCACCCCCCACCCCCTCCCCCACCCCACCCCTCGCCCCCTCGCCCTTTCCTCTTCAGAAATGAACCCCTTTCTGAGGGTTTTAATCAGACTATTGAAAGAGGAAGTGGGGCCTTTTGCGCCAAGCCTTTACTTTCTCCCTCCCTCCCTCTTCTCCATTATCACTTGACAAAAGCAAACACGGAGGAGTTCCACTTCGATTGATTGTCTGCATTACTCTCGTGGGTCATTTCAAGGTTAGCCAGAATGTCTTTTTTTCTTCTTCTTCTTCTTTTTTTTTTTTTTTTTTTTTTTTTTTTTTTTTTTTTTTTTTGCGCCCGCCACACCCCAAAATGGGCGAAAGGGTTACATTTATTCGATTTTTTTTTTTAAATCTTCGTTTCGAGGGTAGATAAAATCCAAGGAGGTGGAGGGGCGTGGGGTATGTCATTTCTGACTTATTGAAGTTTACCCTCTGGAGGAGGAAGGTGGCAGAATGGTTAAGACGTTCGTCTGCCGATACATAGTCCGTAAGGGTGTGGGTTCGAATCCCGCTCTCGCCCTTTCTCCCAAGTTTTACTGGAAAATCGAACTGAGCGTCTAGTCGTTCGGATGAGAGGATAAACCGAGGTCCAGTGTACAGCACGCACTGAGAGAAAAAGAACCCAAGGCAAGGAGTGTGTTGTCCTCTGGAAAAATGATGTTGAAGAAATTCACTCTGATAGGTACACAAATATCGTATATGCAGTTTGTATTTGTATTTGTATTTCTTTTTATCACAACAGATTTCTCTGTGTGAAATTCGGGCTGCTCTCCCCATGGAGAGCGCGTCGCTACACTACAGCGCCACCCCTTTTTTTTTTTTTTTTTTTTTTTCCTGCGTGCAGTTTTATTTGTTTTTCCTGTCGAAGTGGATTTTTCTACAGAATTGTGCCAGGAACAACCCTTTTGTTGCCGTGGGTTCTTTTACGTGCATGCTGCACACGGGACCTCGGTTTATCGTCTCATTCGAATGACTAGCGTCCAGACCACCACTCAAGGTCTAGTGGAGGGGGAGAAAATATCGGCGGCTGAGCCGTGATTCGAAGCAGCGCGCTCAGATTCTCTCTCGCTTCCTAGGCTTCCTAGGCGGACGCGTTACCTCTAGGCCATCACTCCACTGCACTGAAGGCCTGACCAAGCGTGTTCAGTTATGCTGCTGGTCAGGCATCTGCCTAGCAGTTGTGGTGTAGCGTATGTGGAAATGTCCGAATGCAGTGACGCCTCTTGAGAAATTGAAACTGAATATCGTGGGGGTCATTCCATTTAACCCTTTCACCGCCAGTCAATTTAGAGTACAAAATTCCCTTGTGGTATAGACACAGAAAAGACAGTGGCTAAGAATAAGCTGGGGATTCCCCCTGCGATGTATAGAAAATATGGCCTATCATACCGCCGAACATTACGAGCAGTAGGTTCGTGGATAACAGATCAATGAATGGTCACCTTTCAGTGACATGGGTCCTCTATACCACGCCTGTGCATAAATGCGAGCTTGGCGGTGAAAGGGTTAATCTACAAAAAAAAAACAAAAAAACCAGGGTTAATCTGATCTGGGGTTTGGGGGTACAAACAGACTGGAACACCGGGAACAGACCTGCATCCGACGACCGTTCCGTGATGCCGGAGGACAGAAAATCGTTCCAGGACGCGGGAAAAACCATCAATGGCGCTCTCGGCCAGGTTTTGCTGTCGTCCTCAGCCCTTTGATGTCGCCGACTTCTAGCAGAATTAAATGCTGACGGTTATAAATTGGCGGTTTGAATTTGGATCCTCCAGCCCAAATCGATCTGTCTGTTAGTCAGTTAGCCAGTCAGAAAATCAGTCTGTCTGTCTGTCTCTCTGTCTCTCTCTCGTTATGTGATGCAAACTGTATGTGACAGATATTCAATTTTCCCCTTGAATTCATGGCATGATTTACTTAGCTAAAGCGAAACAAATCGTGTCCTGTCGTGTTATCTCTGTCTCTCTGTGTCTCTGTCTCTGTCTCTCTCCCTCTCTCTCTCTCTCTCTCCCTGAGTTGAATAAGGAAGAAGAAGAAAAAAGAAGAAAAAAAAAGAAAGAAAGAAAAGAATCAGTGCCGATAATGCATATTCAAGATGTCTGGGTCGATAACGTCAAAAGATAAATCTAAAAACTGCCATGCGCAAATGTCAGTGCCGTTGCTAAGGTGACGAGTCAGGTTTTGCCCCTGTGAATTTGCGCAATCAGGTAAATTACACCTCAGACATTTGCAATGGGTATTTTCTTCTGTTCCGATTGAAGAGTATAATCAACTTATGTGGATACAGCTTGCATGCCAGGTAAGAACACATGTTTTTAGAAATGATGATTTTTTTTTTTTTTTTTTTCTGGATAAATTCTTCCATTTTCTATCCGGAACTAGCGATACGAACTGGATAAATCAACTCGCACATTCGTTGGTGCCATTGAGTGAAACACTCGCTGTCTTGTACGACAAAACAGTGTGCGTGGACGTACAAACGTGTACCTAAGTAACTAATGGCCTTAACATTGGAAATAAAGTATTCTCAGTTTCTAGATTACTGAAGAGATTGATCTGTCTCGTAGGGAGCATGTCTATGTTCCCTCAGCTCTATGTTCCCTCAGCTCTATGTTCCCTCAAGTCAAGTTACATGCTATGTCATGTCATGTCATAATGCCATGTCATACCATGCCATGTGCCATGACATATGCCATGCCGTATTACATGACGTAAATATCTCTTGACTTGAGGGAACATAGAGCTGAGGGAACATAGAGCTAATTCTCCTAACAAACCGCTCTATGTTCCCTCAGCTCTATGTTCCCTCAATTCAAGTTACATGATGACCAGAGGTCAACTAATGGTCAGTGACCAGTGGTCAAGCAATGGTCAGTGTGACAGTGTTCAAGCAATGGTCAGAATGATCACTGGTCAAGCAATGGTCGGAGTGACCAGTGGTCAAGCAATGGTCTGAATGACCTGTGGTCAAGCAATGGTTAAACTGACCAGTGGTCAAGCGTGAATTTATAATGAAAATGACGTGAGAGAGAGAGAGAGAGAGAGAGAGAGAGAGAGAGAGAGAGAGAGAGAGAGAGAGAGAGAGAGAGAGAGAGAGAGAGAGAGAGAGAGAGAAGCAAACGGATGGACAGACATACATACAGAAATACAGGCAGGAAAAAAAAGACAGACAAATAGAGGAGTATGCGGAATCCAGTTACACGCAGTGAGACATAACTACAATGTCACGCAAGTCTTGCTTACCACTGGTCACTTTGACATGACATGACATGACATGTTACTTGACTTGAGGGAACATAGAGCTGAGGGAACATAGAGCTGAGGGAACATAGAGCCGAGGGAACATAGAGCTGAGGGAACATAGAGCTGACCCCGTCTCTCGTATGTAGTCCCAGCCCTTCCTCCCGTCACTGTCTGAAGTCACATGCAAAAGCCAAACATCATAGTATTACCAAAACAAAGGGAGTTTCTAAGTGATGTAAACATGTGTGGAAAAGATTACATGAAACATAAGATGCATGCCTGCCAGAGCTCGTTTTCATTTGGAATGTATCTATTTATGTCTAGATCTACAATGTCATCGTATGGCAGTATGTGAAAACAATGACTGACTTAACTTTCCTATCGAAAATAAGCTTATTCAGGAAAAAAAGGAAAAACTGATTCAAATTTTCGACATTTTGTCTCTAAAGTTGAACCGTATTTTGTAATAATTCATCTAAGGAAAATTATCTGGGTGCAATCCAGGAGGCTCTCCTCGGAAAGAACGTGTCGTAATCTGGTACAGCCTATTTTGTTGTTGTTTCTGTCCTCATGTTAACCTATATGTAATTCCATCAAACTGGACGTTTATGCATAACTTTACCAGGGACAAATCTCTTGTTGCCGTTGATGATTTTACTTGTTCCAAGCGCACGCTGTTCACGGAAGACATGGGTATATTGTCACTCCCCCCTCCACCACCCCCACCCATCTCTCTCTCTCTCTCTCTCTCTCTCTCTCTCTCTCTCTCTCTCTCTCTCTCTCTCTCTCTCTCTCTCTCAGCTGCAGATCGATAGACATTGGAAGTTTGTGTCAGGTCCACGTATTGCCCCGTGGGAAAAAGCACGGCGGACTGAGCTGTCAGCTCAAGATTGCACCTCCCACGTCCTCTGTCTTTTTTTGCAGTTCACCCCTACCCCATCCACCCCACCCGCTTACACCCCCACCAGTTCCCTGTCCGTCCCCTCCATCCACCATCTCCCATCCGGTGGCTCTTCTTCCCTGCCTCCCCACCCCCACCCCCCACCTCTCTCTCTCTCTCTGGCTCTGGCTTTCTCATTTCTTTCTCTCTCTCTTTCATTCTCGTCTATCCTTCACTTCCGCCTCACCTTTGCCCAGCGTCTGAATGCCGTGCGCCCCGCCAGTTTGGGGAAATGACACTATCGGGGTTTGGGGTATTTTCTCATTACCTCTTGAAAGGGGGAAACCGTCATGAAAGCCTGTGGTCAGGATGATGATGTGTCGTGCCTGCTGACACTCTATGGCTGGCGTCTTCCCGTCTTCCTCTTGCTGCTCCTCCTCGCGATGCTTGCTGCCACTAATCTGGCAAGCAAAAACTTCTCTGTCTTTATTGACTGTCCTCCCTCCTTCCCTCCATCCCTACCTCCATCCCTGCCCCCCCTACCCCTCTTCCCTCTCCTCCCCCCTCCTCCCCCACACACCCCACCCTCCTCCCCCCCACCTAGTGCCTGCCACTCGTCTGATCGATGCCTGCAGAGAGTGACGCTAACCACAGAAACGCTGAGAAAAAAAAAAGAAAAAGAAAAAAAAATCTATCTGCTTCGGTTGGGAGACATCTTCGGGCATTACTGTCTCATTCTTTTGGCGCTGCTTGTGACTTAGCCGTTCCTCTGCTCGCTCTGTCACTGTCAGCTAAACGTTCAGGGCCGAGTCCTCTGTGGAGTGGTTCCTGCCCATAAAATCCCCTCACTGTTTTGTTAGTATCTGTCTTCTTCTTCTACAACACCACTCTGCATGCCCGCACTTCTTCATGGATAAAGCTCAAAGTTTGTACATTACTCGGTTCCTCTGTCGTCTCGGTTATTGACTAAAGTAGGACCGCATCCTTTTGCTTACTTTAAGGATTTACAGCTGTCTGAAAGTCGGAAGCCGTGTGGCTTTTACTAAGCTCAGAGAATCCACCATTGGCCTTGCTGGGAAAGGGGATAAGTCTCGAAATGCCGGCGGTCGGTTGAATCGGATCACGTGGCTACAGTGATGTTCCACACACACACACACACACACACACACACAAACACAAACAAACAAATGCACATACTACACACACACACACACACACACACACACACACACACACACACACTCACAGACTCACACACACACACACACACACACACACACACACACACACACACACACACACACACACACACACACACACACTCCCTTAAGTATCACTGAAAACAAACGGGGGATTCATGCATGTTGAAATGTTGTTGTTTTTTGTCTTCTTAGGGCGGAACTGAGTTTGGCATGAAAACGGATGTACTGTACTGTACAGTACCTTACTGTACTGTGCCATTCTGTACTGTACTGCACTGTACTGCACTCCACTATACGGCACTGTACTGTACTGTTTTGTGTTGCGTTTGGTTGCGCTGCGTTCGGTTACTTTGCGCTGCGTTACATAACGGTACATTGCATTGCACTGCATTGTGTTTGGTTGCATTAGTTTTCGTCACAACATATTTCTCAATGTGTGTGTGTGTGTGTGTGTGTGTGTGTGTGTGTGTGTGTGTGTGTGTGTGTGTGTGTGTTGAGAGTGAGTTTATGTAAGTTTGTGCCTGCCTATGTGTGCGTATGTGTTAGGGTAGCTGTTAGATACACATGTATTGTTAAAATGTATGTATGCAGTGAGTGTGTGTGTGTGTGTGTGTGTGTGTGTGTGTGTGTGTGTGTGTGTGTGTGTGTGTGTGTGTGTGTGTGTGTGTGTGTGTGTGTGTAGTCACATTTTGGTGTGTGTATCTAACATAGATGTAATGTTTTATGTTAACAAAGCGTTTTTGTAAAGCACCTAGAGCAGATTTCTGGATAGTGTGCTATATAAGTATCCATTATTATTATTATTATTATTATTATTATTATTATTATTATTATTATTATGTGGAATTCGACTTGTTCTCCCCAGGAAAATAACATAACGGCAGTGCTGTACCACCTATATTTTTTTCCTCTTTTCTGTCAGCACTATTCATTTTGAGATATAAGGGAATCTTTCCACATAATTTTGTCGGGAACAACTCTTTTGTTGCCGCGGATTCTTTTCCGCGCGTAAGAGTATCTTGCACACAGAATCTGGGTTTGTCGTCTCACCTGAGTGATTAGCACCCAGACCACCATTCAAAGTCTCAGTGGAGTGGAGGGAAAACCTGGTCCTTGGGCTAGTGTGGGACTCGAGCCTGTAGACGCCTGCTTAGCACACACACACACACACACACACACACACACACACACTCTCTCTCTCACACACACACACACACACACACACACACACACACACACACATGTGAGGTGGGTGAAGAGGGATGGAGTGGAGGGGAGGGAACAGGAAGAGGATGGTGCTAACCATTTCTGGAACTGATCGGCCTCAAACGCGAACGTTGATGGAGAATCCCTCGGGTGCCTTGAGCGAAGGCGTTTGAAATATCGGATTGGTTGCACAGAAAACAAAGCCCAGCATGCCTGGCACGTTCACTGTGTGCGTCTGTGGGGGTGGGAGGTTCCGTGGGGGTGAATGTAGGGGTATGTGGTGGGGGAGGGGTGTGGGTGTGTGTGTGTGTGTGTGTTTCCTCGCGTTCTTTCTCTAAAAAACGGTGGCATTGCTACACACACAGGATAGGATTCGGTGACAGACCGATAAAACACCTCTGATTGGTCTCCAGCCCGTGTTCTCTCATTCGTCAGTCCGCGACGTTGTGACCACTTCGCCACTGCGACCGGTGGAAGTAAACCAATCTGGTGCAATACTGGATCGGGTTCTGTAGCTGGCGGTCATCCCAAGCTAACTGAAAGCCATTGCAGCAGATTGATTAGCAGACCCTGTCAAGACCTTTGAGCTTTGTTGAACTAACTCTTCCTGAGTATGGCCAGTGGAGAATGATAGATAGTTGACGAGGACACACTGTCCCGTGAATCAGTAATGTCCGCAGCCGTTCTGATGAAAAAGATAAACAGCATCAAAATCGGTCTGTGATAAATCAGCACACACATAAAAGTGCACACAGACACGTATCGACTCGACTGCTATTAGTAATGTTGATATATATCTATATTGTGCCTATCTTCCGTCAGTTTCAGTTTCCGTCAGAGACCGAACACTGAGCGCATTGCAAACACTGTCATTTGCACAACAGGCAAACCTACCAGGGTAGAGCCGACTGACAGCTGCATATGGGCGCCCATCGTTAATATCCTGTGACGTTTAGAGTGATTTCTGATACTCGCAACCGCACACGTTTTCAGTGGAGATCATGTATATTCTGTTAGTTGTTTTGTTTTTTGTTGACTCACTTGTGTAAACAAAGTGAGTCTATGTTTTAACCCGGTGTTCGGTTGTCTGTGTGTGTGAGTGTGTGTGATAAACTTTAACATTGACATTTTCTCTGCAAATACTTTGTCAGTTGACACCAAATTTGGCATAAAAATAGGAAAAATTCAGTTCTTTCCAGTCATCTTGTTTAAAACAATATTGCACCTCTGGGATGGACACAAAAAAAATGAAGCCTAATTATATGCAAACTGCATTTACTGTTGTTGTTGTTTTTTGTTTTTGTTTTTGTTTTTGTTTTTTTGTATTATTTAAACTTGGCACTTTGATCTCTTATTCTGACACAACAACAAGAGGAGTCATTATTATCATTTTTTGTTCAAACAGCAACTTCTTTTGCTAAGCATGGAATATTTATTTATTTTGCAAACGTTTTGGCGCAGATAGTAAAAAAGGGAAACTACTCTGTAATTAATGCTAGGGGACTTAATTTATCACAAGTGAGTCTTGAAGGCCTTGCCTCTCTTGTTGTTGTTGTTGTCGTTGTTGTCGTAGGTTTTGCAACTGTGAACAGAAGGCTGTGGAAATAATCATGTTCTCTGAGTTAGACATGTCGGCGGGGTTAACTCGTATGGCATAATCTAGACTGTGTTGTCTTTTTGTCTGTCTGTATGTCTGCCTGCAGCTTGACATGAGCTAGAGTCTCGCCGTCTCCATTTATATCGTGTATATATTTAGCATCATGCAAATATAAACAAAGAATGGAAAAAACAACAACAACAGTGTAGTGGAATCCTGTGGTCCACGAAAATCTTGCGGATCCACAGGCTAAATGAAGTAATATGCTTACGATGCGGAAATACAGTTTATACAGTTTAATCCGGAAGAGCTACACCCGACGATTTTGTTCTTGTTGTTTAACCCAAATCTGGCATTGACAGGGTATTAGTATTTCCAGAGAAAATGAATATATTTCAGTTAACCACGGACACACACACTCCTGCCCACCTACCCACCTACACAACCGCCTCCCCCCCCCCCCCCTGCGTCCCCCTCCCCCCTACCCCTCCCGACACACACACGCACACGCGCGGACAATCGAATCAGGGTTATTACGTAGACTCACTTTGCTCACACAAGCATTCTGTGAAGTAAGGAGAGGGGAAAATATTGACAGATTGTGGCTAACTTGCCGCAGAATGCCCTCCACCCCCATCCCCCAACTTTCACGCAAAGATAAATCTTTACCCACCAGAACCAGTGATCATTAGTTTCCATTAGTTCAGTTTGTTCAGGATTTCTGTCATAGTCTGTAACCCTGTCACATATGTTGGTTACAACACACAACCCCTATCAACGCTTTTCTCTTGTTTGCGTCATGAGGGCTGTGACACCTCGTCTGGTCAGTTTTTGTACCTGAAAAAGACACACTCCCTGGTGGTAATTAGTTTGCGCTTAATCTGTCATTGTGGCTTATATCCCCTCCCCCTGTTGCCATGGAATTGTAAAATAAAGCTAGAGACATCCAACATATCAATTATGGCTCACTGATGCCTTTTTTTTTCTTTTTTTTTTTTTTTTTTTTTTTCTTTTGTGTGTGTGTGTGTGTGTGTGTGTGTGTGTGTGTGTGTGTGTGTGTGTTTTGTTTTGTTTTTTAATCGGTCAAAAAGAAAGAAACAATTTCAACTCTCTCTGTCTCTGTCTCTCTGTCTCTGTCTCTCTGTCTCTCTGTCTGTCTGTCTGTCTCTGTCTGTCTCTCTCTCTCTCTCTCTCTCTCTCTCTCTCTCTCTCTCTCTCTCTCTCTCTCTCTCTCTCTCGTGTGCAATTCTGTGCCTGAATGTTACCTTAATCATGGACAATTGCTTTGCGGTTCTTATTATTATTGTTGT
Organism: Babylonia areolata; assembly: GCF_041734735.1. Classification (NCBI taxonomy): domain Eukaryota; kingdom Metazoa; phylum Mollusca; class Gastropoda; order Neogastropoda; family Buccinidae; genus Babylonia; species Babylonia areolata. The sequence goes on along the minus strand of NC_134882.1, from coordinate 48,177,725 downwards.
TTTTTGTTTGTTTGTTTGTTTGTTTGTTTGTTGATCGGTGCTCACAAATGAATGGGGGTCTTGCTCCGGTGTAGATTGTTTTGTGTGCCACTCTATCTCTTTCTCTCTCTGTTTGTGTGAGTGCGTGCTCGAGTGTGTGCGCACGTGCATATGCCCATGCGATGGTGGATCTGCGTGAGTGTGTGAATGTATGTGTGCGCGCGCGCGCAAGTGTGGGGATCAAAGTAGTATGGCATGTTTGTGTATAATCGTAGTATAATGAATAAAGAAAAGGTTAAACCATTCATCTCGTTCGTAGTTCTCTAAAAAAAAAAAAAAAAAAAAAAAAAAATTGCCCTCACTTCAATCAGTGTTCCGTACTTGAAAATACCAATACACATTTTATCCATAAAGTTCAAGTTGTTATAATATTTAAATACAGCATCTGGTAGTTGTTTGGAATCCACGATTCCTAACAGAGCTTCTGTTACTGAAATGTTTACAGTAATTCCAAATTTGTTAGTCATCTGATCTTCTACACTGTCCAAATAGTGGATATTTTATCGCAGAGACAGAAAAAAAATGTTCCACATAATCAGCGACATAACAATATTTACAGTTTGGGCTGCTTGATACGCCTATTTTATTCAGAAGAATGTTAGTTGGATAGATATTATGCAATATCTTCCACTGAAGTACTCGTAATCTAGTTTCTGAAGTGCATTTACTTGCGAACGCCCAGTGATTTTTGTTGATTATTACATCAAACTTACGTTGACAAAATCTGATTGCAATCGGCTCAGGCTTATGGGCAAAGACTAATAACGCCCTGGTGTGTCTGGGGTGTGTTACTGCATTGTTGATGTTTTTTTTTTTGTTTGTTTTTGACAGCAGTGGATCCTTGGTTTCTTCTCGTCAAACTGTTCTGTATTACCGTTCGAACAGCATTGTATCCAAACAGTCTAGCTGCTTTCTGTCCTGTCTTTTTACAAACCGCTTCAAAATATATGACAGCGTCACTGATAAGCATGTCTTTAACAAAGCTAAACCATGAACTAATCCATTCCCTGAAGAAAAGAGTTTGCTTTATGTATGTAATAGTGGAATTATTTTAGAGACATTGATTTTTATTATCAGATGTTGCGTTACTTTCAGTGCATTATGTATTTTTATTGCCAAGCCAGCACGTCAATATTTTTTTTTTTTTCCAAAAGGGGCTCTGTATTGAACCAAGTCCCTTAAAATGTTTTGAGTACTGGTCAGATGAACAACAACACTGATTTTTACCGAGAGAAGAGAAGAGTTTAACTGGAATACATTTCCATTTATGCAACTGCTCGCTCTGAAAATGGTATTTGTAGATCATTCATGTTAATCATACTTAGGCCACCTTTGTCAATACTTTGAGACAAAACAGTTCTTTTAACTTTCCCAAATGCTCGAGTGTTAGAGTAGTTCTTTTTCCAGATAAATCGGTATAACATCGTGTTTATTTTGTCAATGATATGTCTAGGTGCCTCTCGTGCCTGCGTTGTATAAATAATTTGAGACAATAAAAGGGATTTGACAATACATATCTTTCCAGCGATGCTGAAATTTCTTTTGGACCAAGCAATGTCCGCTTCATCTTCTCTTCACTTGGGATCCATTTTTTTTCGATTTCAGAAGCAGGTGTAAAGTTACAGAAATAAATGCCAAGGATTTTCACTTGCGATTTCCATTTAATATTGAAATATTGTTCGTTATTGTGTTTTCTTGAACCAAGCGTAAAGGCATTCTTTAAGTCATGTCTGTCTTGTACAAATAATGTTATATCATCGGCATACATGAATAATTTCAAGACTTACTGTTACTTGTCAAATAATGTGGGCTGATGAATACCTATCACAGAGTTAACTGCTGTGATTTTAATGGCTAACAACTCTACTGCCAGTATAAAAGCCAGGGGAGAGAATGGACATCCTTGATGAACACCAGTTAACTTCGATTTTTTCCGAAAGCCAGCCCATGTAATTTATGCAGTTTTCGGACTTATTGAATAAATCTTTGACCCAATTCATTAATTCGCTTCCAAAGTTAAAATGTCTGAAAGACCATATGATGAAGTCTTTCGAGATGGTGTCAAAAGCGGCTTTGTAGTCAAGAGCGAACAGAATTCCTGGTTTATTGATCTTATCAAGATAATTAATGGTATCATCTATTAATCTGATTATTGTCCTAGAGCTTCTGCCTTGTTTAATTTAGACTCCAGACTCGTTCTCCTCATTCTTTATTTTTAACATTCATTGATAACATTATCCCAAAACATTAAAGGATTTAGCGAATAATCAAACAAACAAACAAATCAATATCAAAATACTGAAATATTCATGGGTTTGAAAATAACTATGAACAGTATTTGATTAGTAGATATTGCTTTAACATTCCACCATCTATTTTGAAAAGTCACTATTTCAAAACTGATCGTTGAATGATCCTCTTTCTTTTCTGTGACGTTGTGCTTACCAGTAACTTACACTTATCACGGCGAACTGTGAGTCAGTGTCTACCACTGGAATTCGGCTTGGAACAAGATACAGTTTGCCGTTTCCAAGAGAGAATACCAAGGGTGTTCAGCAATCTCCAGCACCATGTAACTGCATCATTCCAATGTACCCGACGATTGTACAAAAGGCAACTCCAGTCTATCCACTGACAGGACAAAGGGCAGTTAACTGCAATCTATCCACTGACAGTGCTGAGGGCAACTCCTCAATACCATGCAACGCAGCACGACACAGCACAATGCAATCCAGTACAATGCAATACAATGCAAAGCAACGCAACGCAACACAACGCAACACAGCACAATACAATACAGTTCAGTATCATTCAAAACAATACAAAACAGTTGCATGTAATTCATTACGAAATAATACATTAAAAAAAAAAAAAACAGCAAAATATTAAAAAAAAACAAAAACAATAAAAAACAAAAACACAAACAAACAAACAAACAAACAAAAACCAACAAAAAACAAACAATAAAAAACAAAAACACAAACAAACCAAAAACGAGGAAGACCAGGAAACCAGTCTTGTTGGCTTCATTGCGTCGATGACGTGGGCACTGGCAGGAAAAGCCGATTAGAAATCACAACTCATTAATTGACTGAGGAAACCTAATGATCGCATGGATCGAAAAGAAAAAGGAGTAGAAGACGAAGAAAAAGAGTAATTGGAAGAGGAAGAAGAACACCAACAACAACAAATAATAAGAACACCAACAACAAAGAACAACAACAACGAGAACACTAGCAAAAAATAGAACAAGCAGAATAAAAGCAAGAACATGAACAAGAAGAGCAAGAACAAGAACAAGGACAAGCATATGAACAAGAACAAGAAGAACAAGAACGTTAAGAACAAGAAGGAGAACAAAAACGTTAAGAACAAGAACAAGAACGTTAAGAACAAGAACGTTGAACGTTAAGAACAAGAAGGAGAACAAGAACAAGAACGTTAAGAACAAGGAGAACAAGAGCAAGAACGTTAAGAACAAGAACAAGAACGTTAAGAACAAGAAGGAGAACAAGAACAAGAACGTTAAGAACAAGAACAAGAATGCTGAACGTTAAGAACAAGAACAAGAACGTTAAGAACAAGAACAAGAACGTTAAGAACAAGAACAAGAACGTTAAGAACAAGAACGTTGAACGTTAAGAACAAGAACAAGAACGTTAAGAACAAGAAGGAGAACAAGAACAAGAACGCTATGAACAAGAACAAGAACGTTGAACGTTAAGAACAAGAACAAGAACGTTAAGAACAAGAACAAGAACGTTGAGAACAAGAAGCAACGAGAGAAAACGAAAACGGAGCAAGTGAGAAACTGGTCAACTGAAGCAGTAGTGAGAAGCGGTGACAGTGATGGAAGTGATAGTTCAGACTCTGCAGCACACCAAGGGGACATCAGCCTGTCAGAGGTACTCTGTCTCTGGCATTCCACGGTCTCCAGGGTCAGAACTGAGATGGAAGAAGGTCAGTTCTCATGAGATATTCCCCCCCACAACCCCCCATCTCCGCTCTTTCGCATTCCTCTAGTGAATCGAACAGGCATTTCCCTGCCAAAAACACGGGGTTTGGAACGTCTTAGCAAAACATATCAGTCTTTTGAAAATGCATGGTTACGTTCTTTATGTAATAATGATGACCACGCTTGTGTGTAGTTGTATTTTTCTAAAACTATGATAGTTTAAAAAAAACAAAAAAGGAAAAAAAAAAAATTGTTGAACGATATAAAGCTAACACTAATAATAATAATAATAATAATAATAATAATAATAATAATAAAAGAAAAGAAACGGAATACAACTAACAAAACGATTCCTATAAAAAAAAAATTATTAAAAAAAACAAAAACAAAAGATTCATCCGATGGGTGGGTCAGTTCCCATTTAAGCTCATCCAGTGGGTGTGTAGGTTTCTCGTGAGGCTAATTCAATGGGTGTGTAGGTTTCTCGTGAGGCTAATTCAATGGGTGTGCAGGTTTCTCGTGAGGCTAATCCAGTGGGTGGGTCAGTTCCCATTTAAGCTCATCCAGTGGGTGTGTAGGTTTCTCGTGAGGCTAATTCAATGGGTATGTAGGTTTCTCGTGAGGCTAATTCAGTGGGTGTGTAGGTTTCTCGTGAGGCTAATTCAGTGGGTATGTAGGTTTCTCGTGAGGCTAATTCAATGGGTATGTAGGTTTCTCGTGAGGCTAATCCAGTGGGTGGGTCTATTCCCATTTAGGCTCACCCAGTGGGTGTGTAGGTTTCTCGTGAGGCTAATTCACTGGGTATGTTGGTTTCTCGTGAGGCTAATTCAATGGGTGAGCAAAGGCCTGCACGGGTTCACGGAGTGAGTGGGGAGCACGGTGAGGAAGGAAGAGTTGGCAGGGGTACCATCAGCAAGATCAGTTGGGGAAAATCCAGTTAGCGGAAATGGTGGTCAGACCACAGGGTGAGCTCGAGCTACGGACAGCCAGACAGGCATTAGACACAGAGAGATGGAACGCGGTAATAGATGGGGTGTGTTACCCTGGTAGGAACTGGTGTAGAAGGAATGCTTCGTGATGGAGTTGTTCTCACGTTCAGTTTACCCCAGTTTATTGAAAGAGACAGGTCAGGAAGATGACTACTTGAGTCGGTGAAGAAGGAGTTGTGTAAACCTGGATGTATCTGATAAAAGATGTGTTGCCGAAACTGATGTGGAAGTGAAAACAACATGTCATCAATCTTGATCACTGACGTGGAGGTGGTCTCCTGGCCGGCACTAGTCTGGTGTTAACAAAAAAAAAAAAAAAAAAAAAAAAGGTGGCTTCTTGCTGACACTTTTTTCTGTCACTAACCAAGACAAGTGTCTTTGCTCGATTTGAAGACGAGGGTCTCTCCACCAGGAACAATGGAGATGGCTGTCTGATAGCCCTTCCGTCCGTCTCAGTTTTCCCTTTCCCAACAAGTGTGCCGAGTCAAAGCATGTCTTCGTTTATGCGTTTGTCTGGAGTTGCGTGGCTGGTTCCTTACCCTCGACAGCATTGTTTTCGATCAGTTTGGTGGGAGGGGTGTGGGGGGTGGGATGGCTGTAATTTGACATGAGAAAGTCTGAAAGGCAATGACGACGGTCTTTTGGCTCCCTGGCCTTCTTAAATGAAGGGAGGGTTGGAGTGGAGGGTGGGAGTAGAAGGGGGTGGGAAGGAGAGTTCAGATTTGGGGTGCTTAGAGGCGTTTATGGGATAGAGATGCGGGAAGGAAAGACGCGCGCGCGCGCGCGCGCGTGTGTGTGTTTGTGTGTGTGTGTGTGTGTGTGTGTGTGTGTGTGTGTGTGTGTGTGTGTGTGTGTGTGTGTGTGAGAGAGAGAGAGAGAGAGAGAGATTCAAGATTCAAGATTCAAGATTCAAATGGTTTAATGACTTAAGCAACATGCTCATATCACCGTGGAAAACACGCTCCCCCCCTCTCCCACCCCTTCGAACGTTCCCTCCCTCCTACTTTTCACAACATTCTATTGCTTTTCATAAGGAAGACAAAACAATATCTAACGGTATGTATACGCACAATCATCGTAGACTACTGCTGAGGTTGATATCTAAGTAACCCGAGGCCATCGACCCGATTACGTAGTCACAGAGAGAGAGAGAGAGAGAGAGAGAGAGAGAGAGAGAGAGAGAGAGAGAGACAGAGAGACAGAGAGAGAGAGATTGGATTGTGATGTACATACTTCATTCGAAACTTACTCAGCTTTTGTCTAGTCACATTTTTTGTTATTTCTTGCACGTGTCGAACAGTGAATTTCCTTACCAGTGTATGGACAATAACCAAGTCTTGAGTTTGACTCCATTTTTCTTCCCGCTGTTTTGAGGTGTTGTGATTCCGGACGTGCCTTCAGGTAAATGACAGACAGCAGATGCCACCTCACTGCAGAGCTGGTCTCTGTTGATCCCTTTCCTTGGAGTTGTGTCTTTGAGATCTGGAATGAGGGAAGCATCATGTAGTGACGACTTTCTGTCCGGCACGGTGATGTTAGTTGAATGGGAAGCTCAAACCATTTCTGTCCCACAGTTCTCCATGATCCTTTAAATCGCTTTTTATAATTTTTACCTTAATTTTCTTTCCTTTCTTTCTTTCTTCATTTATTCATTTATTTATCTATTTATTTATTTATGTGTTTGCTGCTGGTTGGAGAACGTTTACTTGTGGTGTGGAATGATAATCAATGTAATTAGGAGAAGAAATATTTTCGGGGAGAACCCTCTTTCCTTTTCTTCTGCTTCAGATTGCTGGAAATTTGTTCTGCATAAAGATAGAGGAAAAGAGGGTTATTGCCACTAATGTTCAAGTCCGTGAACAGTTTGCTTGGGTAATTTTTCTATTTCATTTATTCGTTGGTTTTTTTTTTTTTTTTTTTTTTTGGGGGGGGGGGGGGGGGGTATTATTTTATCTTTTTGCTGGGTGCTACGCACTTTCCTTTTTTCCTCTGGACACGAAAAAGGGATCTCTGCAAAGGATTAACCTCTGACACTTTCATCGTAGAGATGGCATCATCTGGAAGGGCAGCCTTTCTTTTTTCAAAGATACAAATGGACCAAAACATGAAAAGATAGTGGAAAAAACAAAATCAGTTAATCTCTGTTGTCTGGCAGTGCTAGTTGCAGTTCAATGTTCATGAACTGACTGACTTGCATCTTGTTTAGTATGAACGACTGTGTTATTCATTCAGTTTCAATGTTCTGTCAGGGAGGGGGGAGGGATATGGGGGGGGAGGGGGGGTATGGGGGGACAGAGGTGAGAACAAACTGGAAACATTACAAATCAAGATTCAAAACATAACAGCAAATAGAACCAGTTTTTTTCCTGAAATGTTTTATCTGTGTGTTTTGTCTGATTATTCATACAAATTGGTTCTGTGTGGGAGTTGTCTAGTGTTTGCCGCTTCCGTCATCTTCTGTGTTTCCAAGAGCAATTCGTATTTTATATTCATTGTCATAACCTGTCAAGGGAAGGGAATTATACAAAGCCCATATCATTGGGATAGACGCCACAGCTTACCAGCGTAACGTTTTGATACTGGTGGTAACTTTATCAACAATGATAAGCCATGCTGAGATTTTTTGGTTGTTTTTTTTTCGGGCACATACTCCACTTTTTGCAACTTGAAATGCAAGCTTTAATGTTTCGACACCTGCATATACTTTCAGTAGTTTTACCATTTCAAAAGCTAGTATCTTTTTTTATTTTAGCGCATGCGATTCCAAGAGTCAGGATATCTTTGTATGTTGCTGGTTCGAGTGGATGGGGAGTATAAAAAAGTATGTATAATTACATGTATATACACATATACATATATACATACATGGATAGAAATATAGATAGATAGATCGACCGATTCGTGAACAAACTCGGAACATTACAA
>NC_134882.1:48159817-48167317 GCF_041734735.1 Babylonia areolata | reverse complement strand
GAGTAAAGCGTGCGGGAATGGGTAGATGGTGGTGGAGGGTTGGGGAGTTGGGGGGGAGGCCGGAAGGGCTGAGAGAGTGGGGGACGTTTGAATAGCAAGTGCTGTTATGAACAAAATGATGCAATGACAGTTCGGAAGAAAAGTATAGGAAGTGCATCTGTCTCACTCCATTATATATATATATATATATATATATATATATATATATATATATATATATATATATATATATATATTGAAAAAATGTATAAGGAGAAAGACAGGGGGCAGGGTACAAGTACATAAATGTATGAAAAAAAAAAGAAGAGAAAAAAAAAGATCGGAGCATTTCATAATTATATGAGTGGGACTCTACACTGTGTTCGGCTGACCTTTTAACTTCAGTCACATCATACGATTTCCAGTGGAACATACTGTATCGGGCCTGTGTGCACGTATGATGTATACACCCGTGCATACATGTCAGTTTTCACGTATGCGTATGTGTGGATACAAAGTGCAGAGAAGCGGTAAAGAAAGGACGGTGGTCAGGTCATCCGACAAGCAGAAAAAAACAACAACACAACAACAACAACAACAACAACAACAAACCTGAGAAAGCACGCTCGCACGTATTGTATTGCATTTGTATTTGTATTTCTTTTTATCACAACAGATTTCTCTGTGTGAAATTCGGGCTGCTCTCCCCAGGGAGAGCGCTTCGCTACACTACAGCGCCACCCTTTTTTTTTTCTTTTCTTTTTTTTTACCTGCGTGCAGTTTTATTTGTTTTTCCCATCAAAGTGAATTTTTCTACAGAATTTTGTCAGGAACAACCCTTTTGTTGCCGTGGGTTATTTTACGTGCGCTAAGTGCATGCTGCACACGGGACCTCGGTTTATCGTCTCATTCGAATGACTAGCGTCCAAACCACCCCACAAGGTCTAGTAGAGGGGGAGAAAATATCGGCGGCTGAGCCGTGATTCGAACAAGCGCGCTCAGATTCTCTCGCTTCCTAGGCGGACGCGTTACCTCTAGGCCATCACTCCACTACCCGCGACAGACGACAGTTCATAACAGCGGTGAACGTCTTCCAAACAGCAGCAAAAACATCAGAATTTGGAACAGATCTCTGGGCACACGAGAGAAAGGGAAAAAAAGAAGTGAGTGTGGTCCGATTAAAACGATGATCACGTGCTCACAAAAGTAGACTGTGAATAAGTAGGGAAGGCACGTGAATCTGAAATGGCACGTGTACTCCAGGTCATGTCCCTCGTGAGCACGCGTCATCGTCCACGAGATATATATATATCACCGATATGTGTGACGGGACATTAAACAAAATTCCTCCTCCATATCTTTATCTCTCTTCCTCCCTCCTTCTGTCCCTCTCTCCCTCTGTGTACCACTTGCTACCCTTAGCCTCTCCCATGTTCCCTCCTCAGTCTCTCCTTCCCGCTCACTCTTTCCCTTTGTCTTTTCCTCCCTCTACCTTTCTCTCTCATTCTCTTCCCTCCCTCCCCCTCCCCCTCTCTCTGAGGGGCACGACACCCGAGAAATGTGATTTGTGTAAGTGGAGGTGAAAAAAGGTCTGATTATAGGGTAACGATGACGCCTGCCGATCAACGTCATGCTGATTCAAGGGTTCCCGGTGACGTCATCCTTCAGCCTCTTGGTGTCTCTGGGAACAGGTTGGAGGAGGAATCAGCAGATGGTGGGGGAACGAGGTGGGGGTGAGGGGTGGTGGGGTCGGTGAGTGGGGACGAGAAGTTGGAAGGGGTGAAGGGGAACGTTTAAGTAGTAGTAGTGTGTGTGTGTGTGTGTGTGTGTGTGTGTGTGTGTGTGTGTGTGTGTGTGTGTGTGTGTGTGTGCGTGTGTGCTGCTTTTTTTCTCTTTCTTTTATCAGAAATATTTTATCTGCACTTTCATCTGACATACCACGCCGACACACTGATTAAAAGCAACGGAAAGAAAAGAATCGAGCCCCTGATTTCTTATGGCGAGTTAACAGGGTCATGAATTCATTGCCATGTCCCTTTGACCGTATAAGGTTATGGGACCTTTAACCTTTAACGTTTGATGTATTTCTAGATGGAGTGGATGAAGAACACTTACGTCTATGATATTTCGGGTGCTCTTTCAGTCAGTGTGCAGTGCAGTAGAATCAAACTACTATTGTTCGCCAACCAGTGAGGTGTCCACATTTATTAAACGGATATAGTTTCTGGACAACTGGAGATGTGAACACTGGCTTAGTATTGAGACTGGCCGGAAGCGAAACGATTTCTTTTAAATTTCAAGCTGTTAAAGGGAAAAACCCAATAATATGCATATTTTATATCTGGCCCTCTTGACAGTTTCAGTTTCAGTAGCTCAAGGAGGCGTCACTGCGTTCGGAAAATTCCATATACGCTACACCACAACTGCCAAGCAGATGCCTGGCCAGCAGCGTAACCCAACGCGCTTAGTCAGGCCTTGAGAGTCTTGACAGAAAAAAAAAAGGATAAATAAAAGATTGTAAGAAACAAACTTTTAGCCAACATGTTTACATCAGCAACACATACGAAATTACACAACCACGCACAAAGCAAATATACGTATGTATGTACAATATATTAAAACCATAAATAAACAATATTAGTTAGAAGAGGTATGTTAGACAGAAAACAAGCTGAGGGAGAGGGAGGAGTGAAGAAGATGGGGGAATAAAAGACAGTAAGACTGATGGACAGACACACACACACACACACACACACACACACACACACACACACACACACACACAGAGAGAGAGAGAGAGAGAGAGAGAGAGAGAGAGAGAGAGAGAGAGAGAGAGAGAGAGAGAGAGACTGACAGGGGAGACAGATACAGACGGAGGCTGACAGATGAAGAAAGTGGGATGGACATACTACTTACAAACAATACAATTTTGTGAATACCAGTGAAGTTGTAGCACAATAACACTTTGATGAAACATATACGATACGTGCTTTTTTTTTTCTTTTTTTTTAGGTCCTTTTAAAACTGTCAGTTTTAAGACAGAATATTGCTTCATTGTACAATCTGAAACTGTGCCCATCTAAGACACAGTGAGGGTATTAGAGAGGAAGCAAATGATCTGATAAAGTAGCCAGAGATTCTGACTACAGCTAACAAAAACATCAAAGACGGCACAAATTAGGCAAATACAAAAACAATATCCCCCCAAAAAAAAACAATGTAATATCGGATTTGGTTATTACAGGCGATCGATTTATAGCAATAAATAACCACTGCGCTGCAACGACGCCAGAAGATGAAAATTAAAAAAAAAAAGAGTTTGATAAATTGTCTAGAATCAAAGAAACTCTGGCTGGCTGTAAGTCCCTAGGGGTCGATCGTGGCTTGGTGCCAGATGCGGCACAGGGAGAAGGAAGTCCCTTGTCTCTGCAGTTTGCTTCCTCATCACCCTGTTGCAGCCGTGGCCCAGTGCTGGAAGCAAGGGATTCTCAGCGAGCGGCAACGAAACCCACACTCGCCGGAAAGTTTTCCTCTCCAATATGGGTGTCTGGACACTAGTCATTCGGATTAGACGATAAACCGGGGTCCCGTGTACAGCGTGCACTGAACACAGTCAGATTGATAGACACGGTAAAAAAACAACAACAAAAAACAAAAAACCAAAAAAAAAAAAAACCCAAAAAACAAACGTTGTTCGTGAAAGAAAAAGAAAACACAAATAATGTAGCAAACCCACTTTGATAGTGAAACAAAAAACAGCAGCATGGCTCAGCACCAAGGCGACGCGCTTTCCTTTGGGACAACAGCCCGAAATTTCCACACAGCTAACAAAAACATCAAAGACGACACAAATTAGGCAAATACAAAAACATATCCCCCCCACAAAAAAACAACAACAAAACAATGTAATATCGGATTTGGTTATTACAGGCGATCGATTTATAGCAATAAATAACCACTGCGCTACAACGACGCCGGAAGATGAAAATTAAAAAAAAAAAAAAAAAAAGTTGATAAATTGTCTAGAATCAAAGAAACTCTGGCTGGCTGTAAGTCCCTAGGGGTCGATCGTGGCTTGGTTGCCAGATGTGGCACAGGGAGAAGAAGTCCCGTGTCTCTGCATCCTGCTTCCTCATCAGCCTGTTGCAGCCGTGGCCCAGTGCTGAAGCAAGGGATTCTCAGCGAGCGGCAACGAAACCCACACTCGCCGGAAATTTTTTCCTCTCCAATATGGGTATCTGGACACTAGTCATTCGGATTAGACGATTAAACCGGGGTCCCGTGTACAGCGTGCACTGAACACAGTCAGATTGATAGACACGGTAAAAAAACAACAACAAAAAACAAAAAACCAAAAAAAAAAAAAACCCAAAAAACTGTTTTGTTGTGACATAAAAAAATACAATACAATACAATACAATACATTACAATACAGTGCCATGCAACCCAACATACTTCAACACAGCGCATCACAGCACAACGCAACTCGACGCATCGGAACGCAAGGCAAGACGAGGACAAAACATGACATCACGACACACTCCTCCTCCTATTTCTTTCTTTCTTTCTTTCTTTCTTTCTTTCTTCTTCTTCTTCTTCTTCTTCTTCTTCTTCTTCTTCTTCTTCTTCTTCTTCTTCTTCTTCTTCTTCTTCTTCGTCGTCGTCGTCGTCGTCGTCGTCCTGCTCTTCCTCTACCTCTACTTCTTCTTCAATCTTTTCTTTCATTATTCATTTATTCTCTCTCTCTCTCTCTCCCCTCTCTCTCTCTCTTCTCTGTCTGTCTGTCTGACTCTCTCTCTCTCTCTCTTCTCTGTCTGTCTGTTTGTCTCTCTCTCTCTCTCTCTCTCTCTCTTCTCTGTCTGTCTGTCTGTCTGTCTCTCTCTCTTGTCTGTCATCTTTCATTCATGCTTTGTTTCCTTTCCTACTTTAGAACCCATCCACATTTTTTCTTCGTCCAAACAGAAACGCGATTACTTGGAATGACGAATGATTGATCTCATCCGATACGGTTTCTCTAGAGATCTCTCTGTCTTTCTGTGTCTGTCGCTGTTTCCTCCATCCCCTTGATTCTTCCAAACGCGTGTGCGGAGGGAGATATGTGTGTGTGGCTGAGTGCGCGCGTGCGCGTGTGTTTGTGCGTGTGTGTGTGTGTGTGGGGGGGGGGAGGTATGTGTGTGTGGCTGAGTGCGTGTGTGTGTGTGTGTGTGTGTGTGTGTGTGTGTGTGTGTGTGTGTGTGTGTGTGTGTGTGTGTGTGCGCGCGCGCGTGCGCAAATGATGAGAGAGGTATTTGTGTGTGGTTGAGTGCGCGCGTGTGTGTGACCGACTGAGGCTGCAAAAGGATGGAGGCAAAGAACAGAGATAGGAAGAGACGGGAGGAGAACATCGAAACGGTTGGTGGGGAGAATAGACAGGGCGGGAGAGTGGATAAGTGTGGTGGAGCGGATGAAGAGGGAGGGAGTGTGGATAAGTGTGGTGGTGGGGATAGAGAGGGAGTGAGGGTGGGTAAGTGTGGTGGTGGTGATAGAGAGGGAGGGGCGTGGATAAGTGTGGTGGTGGGGATGGAGAGGGAGAGAGGGTGGATAAGTGTGGTGGTGGGGATAGAGAGGGAGGGAGGGTGGATAAGTGTGGTGGTGGGGATAGAGAGGGAGGGAGGGTGGATAAGTGTGGCTGTAGGGACAGAGAGGGAGGGTGAGTGGATGTGTAGTGGTAGGGAAAGTGAGGGGCAGAGTGGGGATGAATGCGGTGGCGGGAACAGAGAGGGAGGGAGTGTGGATAAGAGAGGGATGGGGGGTGGATAAGTGTGGTGGAGGGGATAGAGAGGGAGGGAGGGAGGGTGGATACGTGTGGTGGTGGGATAGAGAGGGAGGGAGGGTGGATAAGTGTGGTGGTGGGGATAGAGAGGGAGGGAGGGTGGATAAGTGTGGTGGTGGGGATAGAGAGGGAGGGAGGGTGGATAAGTGTGGTGGTGGGGATAGAGAGGGAGGGGGGGTGGATAAGTGTGGTGGAGGGGATAGAGAGGGAGGGGGGGGTGGATAAGTGTGGTGGAGGGGATAGAGAGGGAGGGGGGGTGGATAAGTGTGGTGGTGGGGATAGAGAGGGAGGGAGGGTGGATAAGTGTGGTGGAGGGGATAGAGAGGGAGGGGGGGTGGATAAGTGTGGCGGAGGGGGATAGAGAGGGAGGGGGGGTGGATAAGTGTGGCGGAGGGGATAGAGAGGGAGGGGGGGGTGATAAGTGTGGTGGTGGGGACAGAGAGGGAGGGTGGTGGATAAGTGTAGTGGTGGGGACAGAGAGGGAGGGAGGGGGGATAAGTGTGGTGGTGGGTACAGAGAGGGAGGGAAGGTGGATAGGTGTGGTGGGTACAGAGAGGGAGGGAGGGGTGGATAAGTGTGGTGGAGGGGATAGAGAGGGAGGAGGTGTTGGATAAGTGTGGTTGTAGGGACAGAGAGGGAGGGAGAGTGGATACATGTGGCTAGGTTTTTGTTGTTTCAGGGAGGGTGTGGGTGGAAGTTACTAGAAGGCAAAATCGCACTGGCTCTTGGTGCTGCAGCCTTGTGGGCTAGTTGGCCTTTGGGAACCATCCCAACGCCGACTGTCCTAAAACCCTCTTGGCCGAGAGAGTGGGAATGTACTTGGGCAAGACACTCTCCACTATAATCAAATTCTAGCCCAAATAGTCGGAACAGCAGTTGCCTCCTCTGCTGTTCTGGTCGGACACGACTGACTATCATAAAAAAGGGTGGAAGTTTAGTAGTAATAGCAGTAGTAGTATTCAGTTTCTTTTTTTAAACTATTCATTCTATTAGTACTATGATTGTCATTATTGTTACTGCTTCTACTGTTGCTACTACTACTACTACTACTACTGCTGTTGCTGCTGCTGCTGCTGCTGCTGCTACGATTACTACTACATTATTGAAGCCATCTTCGGTGTCCTCATTCAGTCTCAAGAACCACAGACAGTTCCTGAAAGTGTCCATGTGTGGACAAGTGTTGTCTGTTTGCTGCTGATTCCCACACAAACTAACCGAGATACTGCCCTGAAGAAAGAGTTGGAGGAGTCGTCTCTTTACCGAAACCTTATCCACTTTGGCAGCATTTTCTCTGAGACTGAAAGTACAATTCAGTGTATGATTCACGCGGTGTGGTGATACGTGCCTTGGCCGTAACGCCGCGACTTATCTAACCAGTGACGTAGAATATAGAGTGAACATTATCGCCAGGCCTCCCCCCCATCCACCCCACACCCACCCCTGTTCCGCACAAAGCAGCCCATCATTCTCCCATCAGTGTACCATCGCGGCTCCGTCTGCCTTGTCTCCCTGATTGATGCGTCTGTCCATCAAAAGCCAGCAGACTTCCTTGAAGGAAGTGTTTCCGGCCAGGGCTGTGAGGACGTGCTGTGACGGTTAATCCAGATAACAGGTGTTCCAAGAGAAGTGAAAAAAAAAAACAGTCAAAGTTTCAATTTCAGTTTCTCAAGAAGGCATCATTGCGTTCCGACAAATTCATCTACGTTACA
>NC_134882.1:48147317-48154817 GCF_041734735.1 Babylonia areolata | reverse complement strand
CATAAATCGACGATCGCCACGTTTCTGAAAGGAGAAAATCTGAAACACAGCAGAGAATTCAAGTGAAATCGAGGGACATCGACATTTGCGCCAAGAACAGATCGGAGACTGAATCAGATTGTGGACCACAGTGTTAAAAGACCTTCAGAGGAACTCAATAAGACAGTAAATCAGAATTCTTTACACCGACGAGAATCAGGATCAGGTGGTGTTTAGCTTAGCAGAAAATCGTTCAAGATATGATCCTGCATGTCTTAGAACGCACAGTAATCCCAGACCATGTATGTAAAATTTGGGTCAGGATTCAGGGATACATCTCATAGGGCAGTATGCGATTTATTGTGGCCAACGCAGTGCCCTGATTCGAATATCACTGAAAATATTCGGAGGAAGATTAAACCAAGCCTAAACTGGACACAAGAAGTTGAGTATCGCACAGATTTTGAACGTGTCGTTCACGAAGTCTTGGATTAATTTTCTCTCCTGTTTGCATTCATTCACTGTACAACTCGATCCTCACCAGAATTTAACATTTGTACCGTGATAACGGCTGTATTTCGCAATGGTAACGTTTCCGGATGACCTTAACTCTCTCCATACGAACGAAAGAGACAACGTTAACAGCGTTTCACCCCAATTACCATCATCAAAATATTACAAGCGGAAGGCTCTTATACTGAAGAGGAGAATGTTGACAAAGAATACCACAATTCTGACCACGGAAGCTAAAGGTTGGGTCATTCAGACACCCACTGGACATCCGAGGGGTCTGTGTAGAGGAGAAGAGAGGACTGGCTGTATTGAATGAGTTAAGCTTTAGATTTACATAAGTCTGACAACTCGGTCCTCACCAGAATTTAACATTTGTACCGTGATAACGGCTGTATTTCCCGATGGTAACGTTTCCGGATGACCTTAAGCTTTAGATTTACTTAAAGTCTAACTCTGATTGACTGTGCTGTCATTATTGATTTTGTTTACGTCTGTCCGCCATGTTTGCATGCATCACTGTTGACCCTTGATTCAGTATGTTGTCAATACAAAACAAGAGGTCTCTTTAATTCAAAGAAGCAATGTTTGTGATCTATTTCCTATCATCAGTGGTGACGATTTTGAAAATAACGTGTTTGTGTGAGACCCTCCAGTAATGGGTTAAGACCTGAATATGAATAAAATATTTTTATGCCTGTAGTTGAAAAAAAAAATCATCATTCAATCATTCATTTTCTCTCTCTGTCTATCTATCTATCTATCTATTTATATATTTATCCCTCACTCCCCATGCTCTCTTTATCCCCTTTAAACAATGAACTACGTTTCCCTCTGTTTTCCCCTTTCTAAGTTACATAGCGTCCGTGGTTTGTGTTTTGTATTGGCGTTCTGCTGTGATTCTACGCTTTCACCGGGCCAGTTTAAACCAGAAACAGTCACTGAATTACATTGAATGCGGCATTACACACAATGTGGATCAGGTTGTGGTGGGGGCGGGAGGAGGGTAGTTGTGCAGGGAATAAAGGCCTGGGGGGGGGGGGGGGGACCCGAAGGCAAGCATGGAGAACAGGGACAAAACGGGGAGGACAGGAAAACATGTCAAGAGGGAGGAGGATGGAATGATAACCTGGCGTGTGACTGTCAATGAAGGAATGTGATTTGGCTAGATGCGCTGAATTGTGCACTGCGATGTCAGGATCTTTGACAGAACCACACACACACACAAACACACACACACACACACACACACACACACACACACACACACACACACACACACACACACACACACACACACTCACTCTCTCTCTCTCTCTCATACGCACACACACACACACACACAGATATATAAAATGCAACGCAACACCCCCAACCCCAGACTCCCTGCACACACACACACACACACACACACACACACACACACACACACACACACACACACACACACACGTGCATGCAAGCAAACACATGCACACACAGACACACACAGACACACACACACACACACACACACACACACACACACACACACACACACACGTGCATGCAAGCAAACACACACACACACACACACACACACACACACACACACACACACACACACACACACACACATGCAACGCAACACCCCCAACTCCAGACTCCCTGCACACACACACACACACACACACACACACACACACACACACACACACACACACACACACACACACACACACACACACACGCATGCAAGAAAACACATGCACACACAGACACACAAACACACACACACATGCACACACTCGCGCACACATGCTCTCTCTCTCTCTCTCTCTCTCTCTCTCTCTCTCTCTCTCTCTCTCTCACACACACACACACACACACACACACACACACACACACACACACACACACACATACACACATCACTACGTATATGGAGAAAAATGAAAAAAAAAAATCTATCATGTACGCCACACACACACACACACACACACACACACACACACACACACACACACACACACACACGTGCATGCAAGCAAACACATGCTCACACAGACACAGACACACAAACACCTCGCCCCCCTACACACACACACACACACACACACACACACACACACACACACACACACACACACACACACTCACGTGCATGCAAGCAAACACACACACACACACACACACACACACACACACACACACACACACACACACACACACACAATGACTGCAACATCCCCCAACCCCAGACTCCCTGCACTGCTCCTCTCGCTGAAATTATCAACCGCCATAATGTCAGGCATCATTCTTATGCTGATGACACTCAGCTCCAGAAAAGTGATACCCCTGAGAAATTGTCGTCGCTCTTGCAAGAAACACCCAACTGCTTCCTGGACATTCAAACCTGGGTGACTCTAAATAAGTTACAATTGAACGCGGACAAAACTGAAGCAATGATCATTAGAACTAAACAAAAACTGATCTTCCATCACAATTGACACAATCAAACTTGGCAGTACATCCATCCCTCTTTCCAGGTCAGTCGGGAACCTCGGTGTTGTCCTTGACAACACTGTCCATGCAAAAATTTATCAGTCAGACATGTCAGTCCTGCTACTGTCAACTGCGGCGTATCAGTTCCGTCTGGAAATATCTGTCCACTGACGCAACATGTAGACTTGTCGTTTCTCTCATTCTCTCTCGCCTTGACTACTGTAACTCTCTATTGTCTGGTTTGCCTGCTTCATCCATTCAGTCCCTTCAGTGCATACAAAACTCTGCTGCCCGACTCGTCCTCAGAAAGAAAAGATCTGAGCACATCACTCCTCTTTTGCAACATCTCCACTGGCTCCCTGTGTCAGAAAGCAGATCTAATGAGGAGAGGATAGTTTGGAGGGGGTAGACGAAGTTTAAAGAGGTGAGAAGAGAAGAACCCTATGGAGTTAGAGATGGACAGTCAAGAAAAGAGATAAGCGATATTAGATAATATATGCCCCCTTAGCCCCGGACATAGATATAGATGTACATACAAAATATCAACAACGACAGAGGCTTCATTCACCCATGACATCAAATTTTAATATTTACTCTACTCCGACGCACCTTGCACTCTCTCAGTCATACATCTACTCTAACACACATTCATACACATTCGCTCAACCAAGTCCTTAGACCCTTATATAGGTCACTAAATTAATCCATATCCTTCCGTCAAGTTCCTCCTCGAACCGTCCAGGGAAATACAAATAATAAACCTTTTCTTTCACCAGGATAACGTCCACAATAAAATCGTGATGTCAAGTTCCTCCCTCGAACTATCCAGGGAAATACAAATAATAAAACCTCTTTTACCAGGATCGCGTCCACAAAATATCGTGATGTCAAGTTCCTTCTCGATATAATAAGATAATGCCTGTCCGAAGCCTCCCCCACAGCTGACGCACAGTCTGGCCGTTCGCTTTACAGGCGTAGATCCCCAGAAGGGGAGGAGCAGGGGTGTAAGGGAAATAAGTAGAAATGGGGTATAAGATGGGGCACAGAAAATGAACCCTGGAGCCTCCAGAATGCACAGCCTGCGGCCCGGCCTGAAGTAGTAACCCGCCACCTGAGAGGCAATGCACAAACCCCATTAAGTGTATGACTATAAATCTTATATATACCATGAAAAACACTTTTGTTAATTGTATCGATGAAATACTATTAACATTTTTTCTCATTCAACCATACTTCTCATTCAGACTTCATTTGTTCATTATTACACAAATCGTAAACCACTTTCATTATTCACGCATATTATTCACAACGTTAATAAACCATGAAGATTTGTTCAACACTCACATTGACTATCTATTCCAACTAGCTTTCGCCAGTTTACTTTCGAGAAACGCTGTTCCCAAAACTTTGCCAAAAAATCGCTGAAAGCTACCCACTGCGAAACAGCCATTTTCTTTCTCCGAAACTTTTTTTTTTTTTTTTATCGGAACTTATTTTAACAACCTATTTGTTTGCCGGAAAATAGATCATCTACCCAAATTATCTAAATATTTATCCTACAAGATGATTTACCAATAACCTATGGATTACTAGCTTTATTTATCTTGCAACCCAAACTGATCTAATCTATGCTTTCTATGATCTTTCTATCGTCTGCGTTTTACCGAAACCATACATGCATTCCTAAATTATTTTACCCGTTTTACTTAGAGAATAAAACATATTTCAGCTATCAACGTACTTGCTTAACTGGACGAATGACATAATTTTTTACGTACATTCCTTCGTTCATTAAATAATTGATTATAATAAGAATCATAAACTATTTAACCATTAACTTTTAGAATTGAGTGTTTACAATACTTGAGTTATTTATTTGCATAATAACTTAATCAATTTATTGGCTATTTACAATATATATATATATATATATATATATATATATATATATATATATATATATATATATATATATATATATATATATATTACCTCAACACACGAAACTGACAGGACAGACGAATTCTTGCCCACTCGGAATCCTAAACCCTTCCTCAAGGATTTTCACTGGGATTATTGGGCTAATAGATACATCTAACTTGTCACTCCCCCGTTTCGGGAGTCTAAAGCCAGAACATACATAGAACACAACGAAACTGATCCCTACTAGAACTAATCTAGCACAGCTGAAGGTTCCAACAATCACACAGACTGTTCTCCACTGACAGTTGCAGACAACCTTGACTCCTGGCACTAAAGATCTGTACGTTTATATCTAAAGTGACTTCTAACCGGGACTCTTCCCAAATATTAGGTCACTATCGATCTATATAGTGATACAATACTATACATATAAAGGTAGCTCACCTATCCAATATAACATGTTGAAGTGGCGGGCGGGTCTACACTATTTCTAGGGCTTTTAATATTTGTGTTAAAACAATTAAACTCTGGAACAACGTAACGATTATGTTCCAACAATAGTACACATTTAGTTTGATGGCTGTGACACCCTGTCTCACACCGAATAAAGTACAAGATCAGCACTCTATGTTATAGATGTATTCACAAATCAGCCCCTTCCTATCTCTGCGGCTGCCTTCACCTCTACACTCCATCTCGCTCACTTCGATCGGCTTCGGATCCATTCTGTTTACGCATACCCAGATTCAAACACTCGACTGTTGGCCGCCGTTCTTTCTCTGTCCCTGGACCTTGCAATTGGAATGAACTTGCTCTTTCGCTTCGTCAAGTCTTCACACTCAGCTCTTTCAAGTCTGGCCTTAAAACCCACCTCTTCCCAAAATAGCCTCCCTTCCCTGCCTCTTCCTGGTCAGTTTCTCCAGTTTTAGAGTTACGCATGCGTGTGAATGACTGGTGCGAAAGCTCTTTGATTTGTCTCTGTACAAGATTCAGCGCTATATAAAAACCATTATTATTATTATTATTATTTATTATCACACACACACACACACATGCATGCATGCATGCAAACAAACACTTACACACACAGACACACAAACACACACACGCAGACATACACACACACACTCGCACACACATGCTCACATACACACACACACACACACACACACACACACACACACACACACACACACACACACACACACATGCTCACACACACACACACACACACACACACACACACACACACACACACACACACACACACACACACACACACACATCGCTACTTACAATGGAGAAAAATGAAGAAAAAATTCCACTATGTATGTGACTCAAAGTACAGAGTTTGGGGTCTCAGAGGTGCTCCCAAACCGGCGTGTTATCCACCACGCCTTTTATGAAAGAGATGTTGCTAAAAAAAAAAAAAAAAAAGAAAAAAAAAAAAAATGTTGGAAATGTTGTAGAAAGAAAGAAGATTCCGTAATAGGTAATGCTGACCAGCTCAGACAAGATAATGTCGATATCCCCGATACTGAGAACCAAGCCGTATGGTTGCTGGAACCAGTGCTGACACACAAATCTGGGCTCACCGGGTAATAAGAAAGCTTCCACCCCTTTTCGTCACCCCCTTTCACCACTTCCCCCCACCCACCACCCTACTGCTCCTTGAACCAACCATTCTGGCAGCTGACAGGCTCTGCCCTCTCTTTCTTTCTCTCTACCTCTCTCTTTCTCTCTTAGCCATCTCTCTCTCTCTGGAACTTGGGGGAGTGAACAGGCGCTGTGTATGGTCGTGCATAAAGTGATCTGTAGTAAATCAGCAACTACCGCTGATCTGGAGAGATTTTATTTTTATTTTTATTTTATTATTATTATTTTTTTAATTATTATTCTCAAGGCCTGACTAAGCGCGTTGGGTTACGCTGCTGGTCAGGCATCTGCTTGGCAGATGTGGTGTAGCGTATATGGATTTGTCCAAACGCTGTGACGCCTCCTTTAGCAACTGATACTAATAGAACTGCACTTTGGCATTTTTTGTTTAAAAATGGTATTCGTGGAAAAAATATATAGATGTGTTATTAGTATGCATGATTGTGTAAAGGCAAAAGTGCGATGTGGTGGTGCATTGACGGATTACATTGATTGTACATCTGGGGTAAAACAAGGTGATGTCTGTAGTCCTGTTTTCGAAAAAAGCAGTTGGTTGTTTTATCTCTGCAAAGCATTTAAAAGACGATGTGCATATGTAACATAAACATTTGAATACGTTTTTGCTATGTTCATTTACATCCCCTTCTGAGGGGCCATGGCCTTATGAATAAACCATCTCAAATCTCTCTGGAACCCTATCTCTGTTCCGGCGTCTGTCCTTCATTCTTTCCTTCGGGAAAAGCTGTCCAATTTGTCCTGTGCTCTGAGTTCTCAAATCGACAGGTCGTGTGTGTTCCCACCACCCCCGGTTCCTATTGACTCTTTCAGCCCAGGTCCTTCCCATTTCCCTTGTCTACGGTGTCAGAGCCCCCCCCCCACCCCACCCCCCATCCCTCTCCGCCGCCCCCCACCCTACCCCCCACACCCTCCCTAGACTTTCGAAAAACG
>NC_134882.1:48124817-48142317 GCF_041734735.1 Babylonia areolata | reverse complement strand
GTCTATCAAGAGATAATGAGGGGAGGGGGGTGGCTGTCATCAGATAATGAGGGGGTGGTGGCTGTTATCAGATAATGAGGGGAGAGAGCTGTCATAATG
This sequence comes from Babylonia areolata, assembly GCF_041734735.1. Lineage (NCBI taxonomy): Eukaryota > Metazoa > Mollusca > Gastropoda > Neogastropoda > Buccinidae > Babylonia > Babylonia areolata. The sequence goes on along the minus strand of NC_134882.1, from coordinate 48,142,218 downwards.
AGAAGGGGGCGGGGCTGTCATCAGATAATGAGGGGAGAGTGGCTGTCATCAGATAATGAGGATGGTGGTGGCTGTCATCAGGTAATGAGGGGTGGTGTTGGCTATCATCAGATAACGAGGGGAGGATGGCTATCAACAGATAATGAGGTGAGGGGGCGGGGGTTGGTGGTGGCTGTCATCAGTTAATGAGGGGGTGTGGCTATCATCATATAATGAGGGGTGGTGGTGGCTATCATCAGATAATGAGGGGAGGGGGGTGGCTGTCATCAGATAATGAGGGGAGAGTGGTTATCATCAGATAATGAGGGGTGGTGGTGGCTGTCATCAGATAATGAGGGAGTGTAGCTGTCATTAGATACTGAGGGGAGAGTGGCTATCATCAGATAATGAGGGGTGGTGGTGGCTATCATCAGATAATGAGGGAGGGGGGTGGCTGTCATCAGATAATGAGGGGAGAGTGGCTGTCATAATGAGAAGGGGGCTTGGCTGTCATCAGATAATGAGGGGGGAGTGGCTGTCATCAGATAATGAGGGTGGTGGTGGTGGTGGCTGTCATCAGATAATGAGGGGAGGATGGCTATCAACAGATAATGAGGGTTGGTGGTGGTGGTGGCTGTCATCAGATAATGAGGGTGTGTGGCTATCATCAGATAATGAGGGGTGGTGGTGGCTATCATCAGATAATGAGGGGAGGGGGTGGCTGTCATCAGATAATGAGGGGAGAGTGGCTATCAACAGATAATGAGAGGGGGGGGGGGGCTGTCATCAGATAATGAGGGTGTGTGGCTGTCATTAGATAATAAGGGGAGAGTGTTTATCATCAGATACTGAGGGGTGGTGGTGGCTATCATCAGATGATGAGGGGAGGGGGGTGGCTGTCATCAGATAATGAGGGGAGAGTGGCTGTCATAATGAGAAGGGGGCGGGGCTGTCATCAGATAATGAGGGGAGAGTGGCTATCATCAGATACTGAGTGGTGGTGGTGGCTATCATCAGATAATGAGGGGAGGGGGGTGGCTGTCATCAGATAATGAGGGAGGGGGGTGGCTGTCATCAGATAATGAGGGGAGAGTGGCTGTCATAATGAGAAGGGGGCTTGGCTGTCATCAGATAATGAGGGGGGAGTGGCTGTCATCAGATAATGAGGGTGGTGGTGGTGGTGGCTGTCATCAGATAATGAGGGGAGGATGGCTATCAACAGATAATGAGGGTTGGTGGTGGTGGTGGCTGTCATCAGATAATGAGGGTGTGTGGCTATCATCAGATAATGAGGGGTGGTGGTGGCTATCATCAGATAATGAGGGGAGGGGGTGGCTGTCATCAGATAATGAGGGGAGAGTGGCTATCAACAGATAATGAGAGGGGGGGGGGCTGTCATCAGATAATGAGGGTGTGTGGCTGTCATTAGATAATAAGGGGAGAGTGTTTATCATCAGATACTGAGGGGTGGTGGTGGCTATCATCAGATGATGAGGGGAGGGGGGTGGCTGTCATCAGATAATGAGGGGAGAGTGGCTGTCATAATGAGAAGGGGGCGGGGCTGTCATCAGATAATGAGGGGAGAGTGGCTATCATCAGATACTGAGGGGTGGTGGTGGCTATCATCAGATAATGAGGGGAGGGGGGTGGCTGTCATCAGATAATGAGGGGAGGGGGTGGCTGTCATCAGATGATGAGGGGAGAGTGGCTGTCATCAGATAATGAGGGTGGTGGTGGCTGTCATCAGGTAATGAGGGTGGTGGTGGCTATCATCAGATAATGAGGGGAGGATGGCTATCAACAGAAATTGGGGGGGGGGGGGGCTGTCATCAGATAATGAGGGGGTGTGGCTGTCATTAGATAATGAGGGGAGAATGGCTATCATCAGATACTGAGGGGTGGTGGTGGCTATCAACAGATAATGAGGGTGGTGGTGGTGGTGGCTGTCATCAGATAATGAGGGAGTGTAGCTGTCATTAGATACTGAGGGGAGAGTGGCTATCATCAGATAATGAGGGGTGGTGGTGGCTATCATCAGATAATGAGGGGTGGTGGTGGCTGCCATGAGATAATGAGGGGTGGTGGTGGCTGTCATCAGATAATGAGGGGTGGTGGTGGCTACCATCAGATAATGAGGGGTGGTGGTGGCTATCATCAGATAATGAGGGGAGGGGTGTGGCTATCAGATAATGAGGGGTGGTGGTGGCTGTCATCAGATAATGAGGGAGTGTGGCTGTCATCAGATAATGAGGGGAGAGTGGTTATCATCAGATAATGAGGGGTGGTGGTGGTTGTCATCAGATAATGAGGGAGTGTGGCTGTCATCAGATAATGAGGGGAGGGTGGCTATCATCAGATAATGAGGGGTGGTGGTGGCTGTCATCAGATAATGAGGGGTGGTGGGGGCTGTCATCAGATAATGAGGGGTGTGGCTGTCATTAGATAATGAGGGGAGAGTGGCTATCATCAGATAATGAGGGGTGGTGGTGGTGGTGACTATCATCAGATAATGGGGAAGGGGGTGGCTGTCATCAGATAATGAGGGGAGAGTGACTATCAACAGATGATCATGGGAGACTGGCAATCAAGAGATCATGGGGGTGGGGGCTGGGGGGGGGGGGGGTGACTATCAATGGATCAAGAAAGTGTGGTGACGTCATGAATGGAGGGGGTAGCCATCACCAGATCAGCCGTGGAAATCCAGGCAATGGAAATGGTGGCCAGATCGTTAGGGTGACCTGCATCCACTGACAGCCAGACAGGCGCACCAGACAGAGTGGAGATGATGGGTCCCGGGGATGGATGGGGCGTGTGACCCTGTTAGAACTAGTGTACAAGCCATGGCATTGGGTTACACGTGCAGCTTTGTCTCCGAAGTATGTGTGTTTGGAATTCTGGATTTTCAGAGCGGAGAGAGAGGTAGTGATTGATGAAAAAAAAAGAAAAAAAAAAAGAGGGCAACAGTCAGATGTATAAATGCCAGTGCACACGTCATCAGTGACATGCCGGGAGAAAAAAAAAAATCAGTTGACCCCCTACCTTCCATTCCCCCCACTTCACATCTTCACACCATTCGACACATTGCCAAAGACACAGATTCTGTTGCAACTACTGGTACTGCTAGTACTGATACAACAACAACAACAACAACAACTACTACTACTACTACTACTGCTGCTGCTGCTGCTGCTGCTGCTACTACTACTACTACTACTACTACTACTACTACTACTACTACTACTGTTGGTGCTGCTACTACTACTACTACTACTACTACTACTACTACTACTACTACTACTACTACTGCTGCTGCTGCTGCTACGGCTGCTGCTGCTGCTGCTAATACTACTACTACTACTACTACTACTGCTGCTGCTGCTACTACTTACTATTACTGCTGCTGCTGCTGCTGCTACTAGCACTGCTGATACGTAACATGCCCACAAGCTGAAAAACCTTCTATTTCATGATTTGTAAAGAAAGTTTCTTTACCGATCGAGTTACACTTTGCCTGTATATGTGTTGTTGTTTTTCTCTGCAGTCAAATGTTATTAAAAGACTGCACCCAAATATTTATTCCAAGTATTCATCTTCGAATCCAACCATCTTCTACCCGGTTTACACCCCCTCCCCATTCAAATCCCACCGCCTACTCTCCCATCTTTTTTTAACTCTCTCCATACGAACGGCGAAAGAGACGACGTTAACAGAGTTTCACCCCAATTACCATCATCAAAATACTGCAAGCGGAAGGCTCTTATACTGAAGACGTGAATGTTGACAAAGAATACCACAATTCTGACGACGGGAGCTAAAGGTTGGGTCATTCAGACACCGACTGGACATCCGAGGGGTCTGTGTAGAGGAGAAGAGAGGACTGGCCGTAGTGAGTGAGTTAATTGATAACATTCAAATATGAAAATTAATACTTTAACACAATGCTTGCAATCAGCGGTATGTGTGTATGGACATTTAACAAAATGAAACAAAATACTGACATTAAATCTTCAGTTCAAGTAGATTCCCCTGGTCTCCCCTCTCCCCCCTGTGCACTGTGTGTATCTGGTCACCCTTTCTCTCCACAGCCATGCCAGTGCCGCCGAACATGGACACTTCAGAGCCTTCCCGTGATTCCAGTGGCGCCAAGTTAGAACCTTCGTCCACCCTTCTCCCTCCGTCCTATTCGCTCGGCCACCCGCCCGCCCTCTCCGATCAAGGCAAAAAAAAACAAAAAACAAAAACAAAACAACCCCCTCACCTAAGCAAGCAAACAAAACAAAGAATAGCAACTCCCAACCCAAGTCAACTTCCGCTTTTCGTCAAATTGTGTCTCATTCCTGCCTGTTGCTCAATATTCCTCACTTCCCTTATACCTTTATGACCTCCAGTCCACCACTACCACCTCCACCCCCCACCCCACCGCCCCAATCAGAGTTATTCCTCCTCAAACATGGGGCACCGAGCAAGACAATTAGCTAATCACTACACTGAGAAAAAAAAGAAAGAAAAGAAGACATGGCAGGCATTAGCAGTCACCTGTCAGATCAGAGCCGCTCTGCCGATGAAGCAGAAAGGAAGGTGGGTGGGGGGGGGGGGGGGAAGGAAGATTGGAGAGTAGAGCTGGGAGAGGGAAAGGGTTGGTGGTTGTCAATTAATTGTGCTTGCTGATGCAGTCTTAGATCCTCTTATCTCCTTCTTCTTCTGATTCTTCCTGCTCCTTTTCTGCTTCTCCTCCTCCTCCTCCTCCTCCTCTTCCTCCTTCTTCTTCTTGCCAGCGTGACTCTCATGAGATGACACCTGCCCCTTCTTCCTCATCCCCACTTCCTCACTGCACGTCCTTCATCTCTACAAGGAAAATGGACTTTCTTCCAGGGCCCTTGAGGCCAGTGAAATTAACTTATGCAATCATGAGGGAGGCCTACTTAATTTAACTCTCTCCATACGAACGGCGAAAGAGACGACGTTAACAGCGTTTCACCCCAATTACCATCATCAAAATATTGCAAGCAGAAGGCTCTTATACTGAAGAGGTGAATGTTGACAAAGAATACCACAATTCTGACGACGGAAGCTAAAGGTTGGGTCATTCAGACACCCACTGGACGGACATCCGAGGGGTCTGTGTAGAGGAGAAGAGAGGACTGGCCGTACTGAGTGAGTTAAATGAAGTTGAGGGGTTGAAGGAAACTGGGGGTGCAGGGAGAGGTTGTGTAAGGTGACAAGGGAGGGAGGCATGGTGTGGCCACACCAACTGCTCACACCGATGTTTATCGTTTAGTTTTGTCTTCACTTCTGTGTTTACAACGCATCGAGACGACGCACAAAATGACAGCGCAACAATTTGTTATTGTTGTTATTGTTTTTGGTATGATGCATGTTTCTAAATGATAAATCTTTACCATATTTCACATTCACTTATATATAGATTAGGAAGGGATAGCACTTGTCCTTTCTTTTCCAGAATATTTTGCTGTATTGCAGCTGACAACCATACTACTATTATGGAAGATCGGTCTTCATATGCAGACATATAATTCCATCAGAGCTCATGATCAATAAAGAGAACTGAAAATGTGCAGGCTGTTTTTCACCAGTGTAAATTCGAAGGAACTGCAAGACGAGAGTGGGAGTCACATCATTATTTTCCTTATCACAAGACGAGAATGGGAACCAAATCAACAGTTTCTTTATCTGCTTTATCTGATTGCTTTGTTTGTCTCTTTTTTTATTCCCGATCCCCAGAATGACACACTGAGAGGGGGAGAGAAAGCGCGAGACAGGAAGAGACAGAGAGAGGGGACAGAGAGCAAGGGAAGGGCAGAAAGAGACCAGAGGGAGTTGATCAATGACCCGATCCTGGCAGAGAAAACACAGTCTCATCACAGGCATCACAGCAAACCCTTTCTCCTCCCCCCTCAATCCTTACCTCCCGGGTGACCTGTAAAGCAGAGGGGGATCTGACAGAGTCATTCCACGCTATGATGTCCTCTTGCAACGGATCTTAAAAAAACAAACAAAAAAAACCCAAAACAAAAAACAGTTGCTTCCAGAAACACAACCCACAACATACACACGGCATACTGACATCATCATGCAGGGGTCGGTGCAGGGTCCCCGTCTGTTCTCACCACCACAGCAAACGAAAGCACTACAAAAAGAGGCGTAGTCCCAAATGAGAACAGTTGCAAGAAAGATCAAGAAGGATCTTTTTTTTCTTTCTTTTTAGATCCAACAAAAAAATAACCGGATATTGCACAATGAATCAGGAGGGACCGGTAAGACTCGAGTGTAGCTTTTGACACAACCGATCACACTTTCCTTCCCCAGTAACGTCTCCTTGATACTGGTCTTGGAGGATTCGTATTCAGCTGGTTCTTACCATGTCTGTCTTTCATATCTCAGCCAGTTCTATGTTTGGACAGTCTCGGTCGACTGTGATCCTCAATTGTTTGTTGTTTCGTGCGTAATATTATTACTGTTTATTGGTTTATTGATTTATTTGTTTCATTTTCCCCGCAAGCCCTGTCTAAGCGCGTTGAGTCACGCTGTTAGTCAGGCATCAGCTTAGCAGATGTTTAGCATATATAAATTTGTACAAGCGCAGTGACGCCTCCTTAAAAGCTATTGAACTGAGCTGACTGAGCTGAAGTGAACTTCGTACTCAGTGCTTGGTCATCTTCTCTTCTCTGTCTGTTTGAGAGATCTGGCTGATCTCACCCAGTATTTCTCAGTCTGCTGTCATTTCTTGCAAACGATTCTGAGCTATACTTCTCTGTACTGACTTCAAGACCTGACCAGCACATCCTCCCCCCGACTCTCTCTCTCTTTGTTTTTTGTTGTTGCTTTTTGTCTTGAGACCGAGACTGATTATTTCAACGTTGAAACATCTGTCAGACAAAGAAAAAGAAAATTTGAAATTCTGATACCTGCTGATGAACGTGTAAACATATCACATCCATATGAAGTTCTTGATTGGGGGCAAATCGAAAATACAATGTGAAAAATAAGAAAGAAGTGTTTGTGTTTTTTGTAAATAATGGTCTTTCATCTGAAGCAAAACGATCGTTTATAAACAGTCCAGTGAGGTCATTAGCCAAAGTTCAGAATTCACCTGGCCCGTGAGGCAGATTCCAGTGTGACTGTGTCTCGTTATCTGTTGTTCATGATTCTCCCAGTACCAGTAGAAAATGCCGGAGCCAGGCCAGTCGCGAGGGACGGGCAGACTCGACACACCAGTCGCGTTCTCCATTTTCTTCAAACCTGAGACAAAAAATAACTTCTGGATACCTTCGACCTTCTTCATATATATCCAATATCATTCCATCAGATCTGCTTCAAGATGTCCACTGGATATTTCCAGACCAATAGACGTCAAAACAAAGCTTTTCTCGTGTGTGTGTTGTCCCGTGTTTAGGCATTTTCCTGGTGTCTGGGAGTTTATATCTGACTTATTTTAGTATATTGTATGGTACATATATTCATTTTTATGTTGGTGACTACAACACTCGACACACCAGCTTGACCAAAACAATCATGCAAGGCACCATCGAGGGCGGGAGAAGAAGAGGAAAACAGCGGAAGAACTGGCATGAGAACATCAAACAATGGACCGGACTCCACACACGTGAGCTGCTGCCAGCGGCTGCCGACAGAGACAGATGGAGAAGGGAGGTTGCGTCTGCGGTCCTCAGGCTTCCCCCAACGACTACTTTGTAGTTATGGGCCTGAGGCTGAAGTTGAGGTTGAGGACTACAACGAGCCTGTGATTGCACACGTTAATTTCTATGTGGATTGATAAAGTGTTTTTGAATTGAATTGAATTGCGCTGGGTTATGTTCTGGTGGGGCTGTGATTATTCAGTTGTTGTGTGTAGATATATGTATTAAACTTTATATAAATCACGTTCAAATTAGTTCAGTGCTAATATACCTCTACCTTTCGGTTAGCAAAATATTTACTTCATGCATTTCGAATATTTCCGTCTGAAAGACTTTCTTAATGTAAAATGTGTGTAATGTTCTGTTGTTGTTTTTTTGTTTTTTTGTTTTTGGAACATGTTTAATTTTATCACATCTCCATTTGATGTGTGTGTGTGTGTGTGTGTGTGTGTGTGTGTGTGTGTGTGTGTGTGTGTGTGTGTGTGTGTGTGTACATGAGTGGTTGGAAAAGCGAACGATTATCATTTGGGGGATTGAAGGATTTGTGGTGTGATCAGTTTGTGCTTTTGTGTTGCTATAAATCCATTAGTGGCTGTTTACCAAGCCATTTGATATCCTGAACATAATTGGATTATTCCTGAAAGCTTTGATCAGCCATGTTGAACACGATATGCAGTTCAGCTGGACGGAGTGTCAGCATTCATCTGTTACCGCTGATTGCCCTAGGCTCTTTCATATCGCCACTTCTAGGAGGGGGTTGGGGGGACTAATGGCAGCCACAGCAACACCAGCAACACCCGACACGGAACAGGAACGGAACAGAAAATAGGACATTAGGTGCAAGAGCATTTCACTTTTATATCAAGTGCAGTGTTTTGCAGTTCACAGGTCACGACACCAAGCGTTATTTTGGATAGTCATCCTCGTGTCATTATGGACCGCATGACATACTGTCACATGACAAACTGCTCAATTTTGTGAAAAAGGCTGCGGTGTTTTGATGCGTCTCTCTCTCTCTCTGTCTCTCTGTCTCTGTCTCTGTCTCTCTCTCTCTCCCTCTCTCTCTCTCTATTTCTCTCTCTCTCTATCTCTCTCTCTCTCTCTTTCTTGAAAACTTTACTTCGTTTTCATGCATTCTTATCGGAGAACAGCAAATACACAAAATAAGAAGTTGGTCTTACATTTCTTGTGTTGCCCTAAATCTGTGAAGTCTTGGGGGGCGCCGCGCAGAACTGTTCACCAGATTCCTCCAGGTCTGTCTGCTGTGTGTCAAGCCTGGGTCATTGCAAATGTGTTTTTTATGTTTATTTTGCAATATTGTCAGTCCATCCGTTTTCCTTTCCTCCCTCGACAGTTCTCACCGTGCTTTTTTTTTTTTTTTTGGGGGGGGGTGGGGGTGTGGGGGGGGTGTGATGGTAAGGAGCCAGTGGGTCGTGTAACCCAGAGAATCAGAGGCTTGCTGCAGGACACACAGCACACAGGTTCACCGTGCTGTCCTGACTCTGCTGTCACCCTGCACATTTCTCTCACATCGACATCTTCACACATTAGTTCTCTACCTTCACCTTCACCCTTTTCCTTCTCTGAAGGCCCCATTCAACATGGTGCATGTCTGTGTGGCACATAAATGAATGTATACATGTACACTGTGCAAAATTTCTCTTAACGCTACCTTTCATGTGCTTCTTTATCCAAGAAACTGTACAACAGTTAACAAATTATTAATCTTTGTTGTCAAAATCAGGCTAAGTATTGGATCACTTCTGAAGACTACACACAAATGCTGTCGTGTTTTCTGGCCACTATGGCCTGTTCTGTACACACACAAACCGCGCGGTACTGTGTTAGTTCTCAGCTTTTACGATCACATCACAGCCAACCTGCACAATACAATCATCTTACATTACACGGACAATGGAATCGTCATATGCCTCACCTGCATTTATCACGATAAGTCAAGACATCACAAGACAATGCAAGACGTATTTCAGCAATCCCCGTGACGAAACATAAAGGTATTACATATTTCACGAAACTGATACAAAATGTGAAACACAGTTGGTATTGTTCTCTCATTCGTTTACAATGGCAACACCAATTGATCAGTGTAAGAAATACCATTGAGAAAAAAGAAGAAGAAGAAGATAATCAACTAAAAACAACAACAACAACAACAACAACAAAAAATACCACCACCACCACCACCACCAACAACAACAAAACAATGCATAAGCAGCATTCAAAAAGCATTCATCATTAGACATAACACACATTGCATCGAACATATGACACATCTGATTATCTACCGCTCAAAGACGTCGGTTTTAAATAATTTGAAACGCAGTATTCTAGCCCACATGTGTCGTTGTTGATGAGAATATAATCAAATGATGCCCATTGTTCAAGATGTCGTCTGGTCAGAGTTTGTAACGTTTTATTGCTTGTCTGTTGGTAACAAGAGGAATTTGGTTCTGATGATCTGTTTGTTTTGATTCAATGGCCATCCTAAAACACATCGCAGAGGAACTGTTGAGGGAGGGAAATAGCTGACTGTCAACATTGCAGAATGGACAGAAAAACCATCAGCGGAGACCCAGGATTTGACACGGCAACCTACAGACCCAGAGGAATCTGGTGAACGGTTGTATTGTGCGACGCCCAAATGACTCTTCACAGAGTTCAAGGAGAAGAAGTATAATTAGTTTGCCTCTCTCTCCCTCTCTCTCTCTCCTTTCTCTCCCTTTCTTTGTATCTTCCCTTCGCTCTCTCTCTCTCCGCTTTATCTCTTTCTGTCTCTGTCTGTCTGTCTGCCTCTCTCTCTCAATTCATTACAGAGCTGTGATCAGTGAGAGTGATGCTGGAACACAGCCAGGGCCGCTAATCACGGGGTAAAACACACACACACACACACACACACACACACACACACACACAACTACACACACACACACACACACACACACACACACACAACTACACACACACACACACACACACACACACACACACACACACACAACTACACACACACACACACACACACACACACACACACACACACACACACACACACACACACACACACACACTGATCAATGCCGCACCGTTGGTTGTCCTCGTCCGCCTCTCTTCAAGCACGGCACGGCACTTTCTCCATTTGTTGGATGAAGAGGGAGGGGGGAGGTGGGGGCTGACGTCGCGGGGAGCGAGGGGTTGGGGGTGTAGGGGGGTCGGAGGGTGGAGGGACGTGGGGATGAGGGGTGGACGAGACGCATGCAGAGAGAGGGGCAGTGTGACGGTGGGGGAGGTGGGTGGAGGGACGTGGGGGTGAGAGGTGGACGAGACGCATGCAGAGAGAGGGGCAGTGTGACGGTGGGGGAGGTGGGTGGAGGGACGTGGGGATGAGGGGTGGACGAGACGCATGCAGAGAGAGGGGCAGTGTGACGGTGGGGGAGGTGGGTGGGAGGATGCAGAGGAATGATGGAGAAACGAAGAAGTCGTATAATAAATGATAATAATAATAATAATGATGATGATGATGATGATGATGATAAAGAAGAAGAAATTTAAGTAGCGCCTTCCAACACGCGATGCGCTTTACAGTAACTGCATGACATGGTATGTTATATTATGCAAAATATGTGACGTGCAACAACACATCAGAGAGAGAGAGAGAGAGAGAGAGAGAGAGAGAGAGAGAGAGAGAGAGAGAGAGAGAGAGAGAGAGAGAGAGAGAAACACACAGATACACACACACCAACTTACACAAATGGGCGCGCGCTCGCGCGCGCACACACACACACACACACACACACACACACACACACACACACACACACACACACACACAGGCAACTGCACCCACACTCCCTCTCTCACACACAGGTGAAGTAAGTGTGCAGGAGAGAGAGAGAGGGAGGAAGCAGTGGAGAGAGTTGAGAACCGGAAGAAGAAGAAGAAAGAAGTCAGGCAATGCGGCCCACTGCTGAACGAGGACAGATCACACTGCACTCAGCGAGTTTCAGTTTCACTCTGTCCAGGGGGTATCAAAGCGTACAGACTGAGGTATATACGCACCACCGCATCTGCTCTAGGTTTTTATCAGTTGTTTTTTTTTGGGTTTTTTTTACATTAGATATGGCGTAGAGTATATTATTGGACGGTCTCGTATCCATTGTCACTTCCTTGAAACTAGAAATGAAACAGTAATAAAAAAAATAAAATAAAATGAGCAGGTGCCAGAACTTTGCATAAACTTTAGCAGAGCCTACCATAGCTTTGTGTAATACATTAACATTCACTCAAATGAAACAACTCATCAAAAGCAAAGATGTAAGTTCATGAAAATACAATAAAGTTAAAGATACGTGCGCACACATACACGCACACACACACACACACACACACACACACACACACACACACACACACACACACAGGCAACTGCACCCACACTCCCTCTCTCATACACAGGTGAAGTAAGTGTGCAGGAGAGAGAGAGGGGGGGGGGGAAGCAGTGGAGAGAGCTGAGAACCGGAAGAAGAAGAAGAAAGAAGTCAGGCAATGCGGCCCACTGCTGAACGAGGACAGATCACACTGCACTCAGCGAGTTTCACTTTCACTCTGTCGAGGGGGTATCAAAGCGTACAGACTGAGGTATATACGCACCACCGTATCTGCTCTAGGTATTTATCAGTTGTTTTTTTTTGTTTTTTTTTAAACATTAGATATTGGACGGTCTCGCATCCATTGTCACTTCCTTGAAACTAGAAATGAAACTAATAAAAAAAATAATAATAAAATAAGCAGGTGCCAGAACTGTGCATAAACACACGCACACACGCACACACACACACACACACACAGGCAACTGCACCCACACTCCCTTCCCTCTCTCACACACAGGTGAAGTAAGTGTGCAGGAGAGAGAGAGAGAGAGGGAGGAAGCAGTGGAGAGAGCTGAGAACCGGAAGAAGAAGAAGAAAGAAGTCAGGCAATGCGGCCCACTGCTGAACGAGGACAGATCACACTGCACTCAGCGAGTTTCAGTTTCAGTCTGTCCAGGGGGTATCAAAGCGTACAGTCTGAGGTATATACGCACCACCGTATCTGCTCTAGGTATTTATCAGGTTTTTTGTTTGTTTTTTTTAAACATTAGATATGGCGTAGAGTATATTATTGGACGGTCTCGCATCCATTGTCACTTCCGTGAAACTAGAAGTGAAACAGTAATAAGAAAAATAAAATAAAATGAGCAGGTGCCAGAACTTTGCATAAACTTTAGCAGAGCCTACCATAGCTTTGTGTAATACATTAACATTCACTCAAATGAAACAACTCATCAAAAGCAAAGATGTAAGTTCATGAAAATACAATAAAGTTAAAGATACGTGCGCACACATACACGCACACACACACACACACACACACACACACACACACACACACACACACACACACAGGCAACTGCACCCACACTCCCTCTCTCATACACAGGTGAAGTAAGTGTGCAGGAGAGAGAGAGGGGGGGGGGAAGCAGTGGAGAGAGCTGAGAACCGGAAGAAGAAGAAGAAAGAAGTCAGGCAATGCGGCCCACTGCTGAACGAGGACAGATCACACTGCACTCAGCGAGTTTCACTTTCACTCTGTCGAGGGGGTATCAAAGCGTACAGACTGAGGTATATACGCACCACCGTATCTGCTCTAGGTATTTATCAGTTGTTTTTTTTTGTTTTTTTTTAAACATTAGATATTGGACGGTCTCGCATCCATTGTCACTTCCTTGAAACTAGAAATGAAACTAATAAAAAAAATAATAATAAAATAAGCAGGTGCCAGAACTGTGCATAAACACACGCACACACGCACACACACACACACACACACACACACACAGGCAACTGCACCCACACTCCCTTCCCTCTCTCACACACAGGTGAAGTAAGTGTGCAGGAGAGAGAGAGAGAGAGGGAGGAAGCAGTGGAGAGAGCTGAGAACCGGAAGAAGAAGAAGAAAGAAGTCAGGCAATGCGGCCCACTGCTGAACGAGGACAGATCACACTGCACTCAGCGAGTTTCAGTTTCAGTCTGTCCAGGGGGTATCAAAGCGTACAGTCTGAGGTATATACGCACCACCGTATCTGCTCTAGGTATTTATCAGGTTTTTTGTTTGTTTTTTTTTAAACATTAGATATGGCGTAGAGTATATTATTGGACGGTCTCGCATCCATTGTCACTTCCGTGAAACTAGAAGTGAAACAGTAATAAGAAAAATAAAATAAAATGAGCAGGTGCCAGAACTTTGCATAAACTTTAGCAGAGCCTACCATAGCTTTGTGTAATACATTAACATTCACTCAAATGAAACAACTCATCAAAAGCAAAGATGTAAGTTCATGAAAATACAATAAAGTTAAAGATACGTGCGCACACATACACGCACACACACACACACACACACACACACACACACACACACACACACACACAGGCAACTGCACCCACACTCCCTCTCTCATACACAGGTGAAGTAAGTGTGCAGGAGAGAGAGAGGGGGGGGGGGAAGCAGTGGAGAGAGCTGAGAACCGGAAGAAGAAGAAGAAAGAAGTCAGGCAATGCGGCCCACTGCTGAACGAGGACAGATCACACTGCACTCAGCGAGTTTCACTTTCACTCTGTCGAGGGGGTATCAAAGCGTACAGACTGAGGTATATACGCACCACCGTATCTGCTCTAGGTATTTATCAGTTGTTTTTTTTTGTTTTTTTTTAAACATTAGATATTGGACGGTCTCGCATCCATTGTCACTTCCTTGAAACTAGAAATGAAACTAATAAAAAAAATAATAATAAAATAAGCAGGTGCCAGAACTGTGCATAAACACACGCACACACGCACACACACACACACACACACACACACACACAGGCAACTGCACCCACACTCCCTTCCCTCTCTCACACACAGGTGAAGTAAGTGTGCAGGAGAGAGAGAGAGAGAGGGAGGAAGCAGTGGAGAGAGCTGAGAACCGGAAGAAGAAGAAGAAAGAAGTCAGGCAATGCGGCCCACTGCTGAACGAGGACAGATCACACTGCACTCAGCGACTTTCAGTTTCACTCTGTCCAGGGGGTATCAAAGCGTACAGACTGAGGTATATACGCACCACCGTATCTGCTCTAGGTATTTATCAGTTTGTTTTTTTGGGTTTTTTTTTTAACATTAGATATGGCGTAGAGTATATTATTGGACGGTCTCGCATCCATTGTCACTTCCTTGAAACTAGAATTGAAACAGAAATGAAAAAAAAAAAAGAGCAGGTGCCAGAACTGTGCATAAACTTTAGCAGAGCCTACCCTAGCTTTGTGTAATACATTAACATTCAATCAAATGAAACAACTCATCAAAAGCAAAGATGTAAGTTCATGAAAATACAATAAATTTAAAGATACGTGCACACACACACACACACACACACACACACACACACACACACACACAGGCAACTGCACCCACACTCCCTCTCTCACACACAGGTGAAGTAAGTGTGCAGGAGAGAGAGAGGGAGGAAGCAGTGGAGAGAGTTGAGAACCGGAAGAAAAAGAAAGAAGTCAGGCAATGCGGCCCACTGCTGAACGAGGACAGATCACACTGCACTCAGCGAGTTTCAGTTTCACTCTGTCGAGGGGGTATCAAAGCGTACAGACTGAGGTATATACGCACCACCGTATCTTCTCTAGGTTTTTATCAGTTGTTTTTTTTTGGGTTTTTTTTTAACATTAGATATGGCGTAGAGTATATTATTGGACGGTCTCGCATCCAAAGTCACTTCCTTGAAACTAGAACTGAAACAGTAATAAAAAAAACAAAAATAATAATAAAATGAGCAGGTGCCAGAACTGTGCATAAACTTTAGCAGAGCCTACCATATCTTTGTGTAATACATTAACATTCAATCAAATGAAACAACTCATCAAAAGCAAAGATGTAAGTTCATGAAAATACAATAAAGTTAAAGATACGTGCGCACACATACACGCACACACACACACACACACACACACACACACACACACACACACACACACACACACACACACAGGCAACTGCACCCACACTCCCTCTCTCACACACAGGTGAAGTAAGTGTGCAGGAGAGAGAGAGAGAGAGGGAGGAAGCAGTGGAGAGAGTTGAGAACCGGAAGAAGAAGAAGAAAGAAGTCAGGCAATGCGGCCCACTGCTGAACGAGGACAGATCACACTGCACTCAGCGAGTTTCACTTTCACTCTGTCCAGGGGGTATCAAAGCGTACAGACTGAGGTGTATACGCACCACTGCATCTGCTCTAGGTATTTATCAGTTGTTTTTTTTGTTGTTGTTTGTTTGTTTGTTTTAAACATTAGATATGGCGTAGAGTATATTATTGGACGGTCTCGCATCCATTGTCACTTCCTTGAAACTAGAACTGAAACAGTAATAAGAAAAATAAAATAAAATGAGCAGGTGCCAGAACTTTGCATAAACTTTAGCAGAGCCTACCATAGCTGTGTGTAATACACTAACATTCAATCAAATGAAACAACTCATCAAAAGCAAAGATGTAAGTTCATGAAAATACAATAAAGTTAAAGATACGTGCGCATACATACACGCGCACACACACACACACACACACACACACACACACACACACACACACACACACACACACACAGGCAACTGCACCCACACTCCCTCTCTCACACACAGGTGAAGTAAGTGTGCAGGAAAGAGAGGGGGGGGGGGGAAGCAGTGGAGAGAGCTGAGAACCGGAAGAAGAAGAAAGAAGTCAGGCAATGCGGCCCCCTGCTGAACGAGGACAGATCACACTGCACTCAGCGAGTTTCACTTTCACTCTGTCCAGGGGGTATCAAAGCGTACAGACTGAGGTGTATACGCACCACTGTATCTGCTCTAGGTGTTTATCAGTTGTTTTTTTTTTGTTTTTTTTTTAAACATTAGATATGGCGTAGAGTATATTATTGGACGGTCTCGTATCCATTGTCACTTCCTTGAAACTAGAACTGAAACAGTAATAAGAAAAATAAAATAAAATGAGCAGGTGCCAGAACTGTGCATAAACTTTAGCAGAGCCTACCCTAGCTTTGTGTAATACATTAACATTCAATCAAATGAAACAACTCATCAAAAGCAAAGAAGTAAGTTCATGAAAATACAATAAAGTTAAAGATACGTGCGCATACATACACGCACACACACACACACACACACACACACACACACACACACACACACACACACACACACACACATGTAGAACGTGACGTCACCTCCCAATAACAATATCACATTCATGCTAGTGACGAAGTGTAAATGTTCCCACAGCCTTTCACTGCCACACGGACAGTGGATTCATAGCCACTGTGTCCACGGCTCGGCATGAAGAAAGGGGGGGGGGGGGGTAAGGAAGGGGTGGGGGGGGGGGGGCTCAGTCCTCTCCTTCCTTGGCTATGTATTCTTCCCCTAGCCTGGCGAAGTCACTCAGTCACCCACCCAGTCCAGTCACAGCTGGATGGAGTGATGAAGATTGGAGGACACTGCCTTTTCCATTGACACAACACTGCCGAGTCAGGGCTTCTTCGAACTCTGTGATCACTGGCAAACACTGGATCCGAACTCCAACACCTGACCAGTTCAGCCACAGCGCCCTCAATTTCTGAGTGCAACCATGAAAATCAGAAACATCACGATGAAAAGAAGTGCCTGTAA